>NW_026574976.1:0-89544 GCF_905146905.1 Nyctereutes procyonoides | reverse complement strand
TTGAAAGTGGAGTTGTGTTGTTAATAGAAAACAGAAAGTGGAATTTCATTAGTGTTGAATAATCTATTTCAACCTTCATTTCTGTTAATTTTTGCTTCATGTGTGTCAGAAGTCTTTCATTATGTGCATGTGTTTATAATTGTTCTATATTCCTGATCCATTAACCCTCTTCTCATTACAAAATATTCCTCATTATTTCTAGTGGCATTTTTTGTTCTAAAGTCTATTTTGTACAATATTGTTATAGCTGCTCCAGTTTTCTTGAAGTTGCCGTTTGCATGATATATATTTCTCCATCCTTTCATGTTCAATTTATTTGTCTCTTTCAGTTTAGTCTGTTCTATGTATACAGAAATTGCCAAATTGGATCTTTTTTTTTAACTTAGTCTGACAACTTCTGCCTTTTGAATAAATTTTTAAATCCACTCTCATTCAGTTAATGTTATTAATATTATTGGATTTATGTCTGCTGTTTTACTTTTGTTTTCAGTATGTCTCATACCTTTTTTGTTCCTCTGTACTTCTTTTATTGCTTTCTTTTGCATTAAGTGGATATTTTTCATTGTAGCATTTTAGTTTCTTTAGTGACTTTTTTCACCATTTTTTTTGAGGTCCATAGTGCTTACCCTAGGATATCTTCACTTACCAGAATCAGCTTCAGATTTATGCTAACTTAATTCCAGTGAGCTATAGTCCTATATAGCTCTATGCTTCTTTCCCCCTTTTTGTGATGTTATCATTATACATATCATATATATAAATGTTATCATTGCAACAATTCAATTTGTTATAATTATGAGTTTATCAAATTTAGTACTTGTAAAGAAATAAAGAAAGCAAGCATATATTATAGCTTTTTTTGTAGCTTTTGTTAAATTAACCTTCCTATTTATCCTTTCTGGTTTTCTTCATCTGTTTCTGTGAATTTGAGTTACCAAATACACATTCCCTGATATTATTCCCTTAGTACAAGAAAACTTTCCTCCCACTCACCTCCTTTTTGCTATCTTGAAATATATACATTATCTATTATTTAATACTATAATTTTATAAATCAGTTAAGAGAAGAAATATTTGTTCATATTGTCTTTTATAATGCGTAATTACTTACATTTACCAGTGTTCTCTGTTTTCTCACGTGGATTCATATTACTGTTTGGAGTCACTTGCAGTCTGAAGAACTTCCTCTGATATTTCTTATCATGTTTGCTAGCAACAAATTCTCTCCGTTTTTGTTTATCCAGCAATGTTTTTATTTAAATTCATTTCTTAAAGATAGCTTTGCTGGATATAGGATTCTTGGTTGATGATTTTTTCTTTGTACACTTTGACTATGTTATTCCACTGCTTCTGGCTTCCATTATTTTAATAAGAAGCCAACTGTTGGAGTGCTCTTGTAAGTGATGAGTCATTTTTCTCTTCTTTCAGTATTTTATTATTGTCTTTGACTTTTAGCAATTCTGTTTACGAGTTTTTTCACGTTTATCCTACTTGGAAGTCACTGAGCCTCCTTCAGAAAGTATAGATTAATGTTTTTCAGTAAATTTGAGAAGTTTTCATCTATTATTTTTTCAAGTATGTTTTCTGGTCTTTATTTCTCTCTTGTCCTTCTGGTACTCTCATGCACTTTTGTGTGCTTAATGGTGTCTCACATTTCTGTAAGGCTTTTTCATTTTTCTTCATCATTTTTTCTTTGTTCTTCAGCTTTCATAACCTCTATTGATCTTTTTTTCAAGTTTATTCTTTTTCTGATATCATAAATCTTTTGAGCCCCTCTAGTAAATTTTTCATTTCAGTTATTGTACTTTTTCAACTCCATAACTTCTATTTGTTTTTTTTAAATAAATTGTATCTTTATTGATATTCTCTATTTGATATGACATTGTCATCATACCTTCCTTTACTTCCTTAATTATGGTTTCCTTTAGTTCCTTTAACATTTTTATAATGACTGTTTTGAAGTCTTTGTTAAATCCAACATTTAGTCATTCTTACAGATGTGTTCTTGCTCTATTTGTTTAGGTGTGTCATACCATTCCTCTTTTTCCTCATGTCAATTTTTTGTTGTAAATGGACATTTTAGATACTTTGAAATATGTAGCAATTCCATGTACTGGCCCCCACCTTCTCGCTTGTTATTGTTATGTGCCTGCTTATTTAGTTACTGGCTAGATTGTTTTAGTGGAGGTTATTTTTCCCAATATAGTGTTAAACTTTTCATATTGTGCTGCATGGACTGAGGCCTTGGCAGGTCTTTCTTAACTGTCTCTTTCTCTGTGCATACCTGGCCATCAAGCTCCACTTATTGCTGGTTAATTATTATATTGTTTTCAACAATGACCTGGAGCATAAATTGCTCAACGCGACTAATACAGTCAAGTGTGTGCTCCTTTGAAAGTATAGTTTATGAAGTCAGTGTTTGAGTTTTATTCTGATTCTATTAGGCTCTTCTCTACTATTTATTTCCCCATTTCTCTCATAAAAACTAGCCAGCCTGTATCCACAGTGAATCTATCAATTTACTTTAAAATATTTTTTACCACAACCTGTACTGCCTTTAAAGTGACCTTGAGCTTGAACTTCTCCATGTTCTGTTGCAAATGAAGTCATTTCCTTTGGAGATGATTAGGGAGGAACCATCTGTTTTAAGGCTTGCTTCTTTTCCCAAATCTCTGTGCCATAGCTCTGGAGCTGGGATGGGAACATAGCAACTTTTCTCTGAATGACACCCTGACTTTAGGAGCTGAGCATTTAGCCAAGATGGGCACAGTAGGCTTGTGCCTTTACAGCTTGTCCCTCTTGACATGAAACCACCACCTTATAAGCCAGGCAAGGGTGATCAGGGTCCTAGTAGTCTCATTGGCACCATGCCAAAGATGGAGCCTCTGCCTCACCAGTGCAGACTAGGCAGGAGGGATCCCTCACCTTTGGCTGCACTTACTCACTCACAACCTAGCCTTATCAACAGATGCTGAGGGCAGGATGAGAAATGCTGATATCCTGCACCTGATAAGAAGGTAGCCCTCTGATTAGGTGCTACAGGGAGAGGGAGCCCTGTGTTCTTGGCTGTACAGTCTGGAGTGGAATCTGCACGTTATTGAGGCGGGAAGGGGGAGGAAGGAAGCAATCTTGGTTCACATACCACAGACTCACTTTTTTTTCCACCTAATTGTCATAGATTTTGCTGAATAGATGGCTCTTTATTTGCTACATGTGTTTAACCATTTCCAGAGATTTTTTTAAAGATTTTATTCATTCATGAGAGACACAGAGAGAGAGAGAGACAGAGACACAGTCAGAGGGAGAAGCAGGCTCCATGCAGGGAGCCCAATGTGGGATTCAACCCCAGGACCCTGGGATCACACCCTGGGCCAAAGGCAGGCACTAACCCACTGAGCCACCCAGGTGCCCCCCTTTCCAGAGATTTAAACAATTTTTTAAAATACTTTTCATGTGAGACTGGATCCCCACATTGTTATGCCAGAAGTCGATTCTAGAATATTCACATTCAGGGGTGCCTGGGTAGCTCATCTGGTTAAGCATCTGACTTCAGCTTAGGTTATAATCTCAAGATAATGGGAACAAGCCCCACACTGCATTAGGCTCTGCACTCAGCAGAGTCTGCCTGGCCATTTCCCTCTCCGTCTGTCTTTCCACCTGTTTGTGTTTTTTCTCCCTCTCTTAAATAAATAAATAAATAAATAAATAAATAA
This sequence comes from Nyctereutes procyonoides, assembly GCF_905146905.1. NCBI lineage: Eukaryota > Metazoa > Chordata > Mammalia > Carnivora > Canidae > Nyctereutes > Nyctereutes procyonoides. The sequence goes on along the minus strand of NW_026574976.1, from coordinate 85,831 downwards.
ATAAATAAATAAATAAATAAATAAATAAATAAATAAAATCTATTTTTTTAAAAAAGAATATTTACATTCAGTGGGACTTTCAATAAATTTAGGTTTAAATCTATCACATGGCATTTGTTTTCTATTTCTCTTGTCTCTTTGTTCCCTTTTTCATTTTTTTATGCTTCGTTTCCTTTGTTGGTTTGTTAGCTATAATTCGTTTTACTTCAGTTGTGGTATTAGAGTTTATGGAACATATTTTTAACTTCTCCCAGTACCTGTGATATTTTATCACTTCATGTATACTCTAAGAACCACAAGCTAGTATGCTTCCCTTTCTCTACTCCTGACCTTTGTGTTATCATATATTTTGCTTTGATCTAATGTTATAAATTCCATACATTATTATTTTTGTTTAAACAATTATCTTTGAAGTAGACTTAAATGTTAAGAAAAGTATTTTTTCTCATGTAGTTACTATTTCTGTTTTTGTTTCCTTTGTGTAGATCCTGATTGACATTTGCTGTCATCTTTCTTCTGCCTGGAGGACTGTCTTTAACATTTTTTGCATTGAAGGTCTTCTGCCAATAGTGAATCCTTTTAACTTTTGCCATGTCTGAAAAAGTTTATTTCACCTACATTTTTGAAATAATTTTTGCTAGACATATAGACTCCTGTGTTGAAAGGGTTTTTTTTTTCTTTGAGTACTTTAAAGATTTACTCCATTGTTTAGACACACTGTTCTTAACCTTGTTCCTCCATAAATAATGGGTCTTTTTTTCTCCTTCTGGCTGCTTGTAAGAGTTTCTCTTTATCTGGTTCTAAGCAATTTTGATTATGAGGAGTATTAGCATAATATTTTTGTTTCTTATGCTTGGGGGTTATTGAATTTCTTGAATCTCTGTGTTCCAAATTTTAATCTCAGATGTGGAAACATTTCAGCCATTATTTCTCCAAACATTATTTCCTCCCTCCCCTCCATTTTTGAACCTCTTATTACATACATAATGGATTGCTTGAAATCCTTCTATAATTCACTGATAATCTTTTCATTTAAAAAAATTCTCTTTTCTCGGTGTTTCATTTTTATGCAATTCTTATTCCTTTGTCTTTGAATTTACTAATCTTTTTGTTTGAAATATCTAATAAAAAAAGAAATATCTAATCATCAATGTATTCTCCATCTCTAGAATTTTGATTTTGGTCTTTTAAAAAATATTTTCCATGTCTCTACATAACTTTTGAACATGTGGAATATGATTGTAATAACTACTTAATGTTTTTGTCTGCTAATGCAAACATTCTTATCAGTTCTCATTTTCAGTTGTTTGCTTTATCTCTTCTGTATGAGTTGTATTTTCCTACTTCTTTCTAGGCCTGTGAATTTTTCATTGAATCCTACACATTGTGAAATCTACCTTGCTGGATGCTGAATATTTTTTATTCTTATAAATATATTGTAGATTTATTCTAGGATGCAGTTAAGTTCCTTGGAAATAGTTTGATCCTTTGGTGTCTTGCTTTTAAGATTTGGTCAGCAGGACTGGAGCAATGTGTTCAATCTAGGGCTAGTTATTTCCTACTACTGAGTGGGAAATAACTGACTCTTCTGTGTACCCTACCAAAGCCCCACCAGTTATGAGGTTTTCTAGTTGTGCTGTTGGGAACAGGCACTATTTCTGACCTTTGAGAATGCCAGATGTCCTTACCTCTAATCCTTTCAGGTGGTTCTTTTCCCAGCCCTGGGTAACTTGCTCCCAAACACGGCCAATCACTACTCAGCTGAATGCTAAAGAGGACCCCCTGAAGATCTGCAGAGTCCTCCCTCTTTGTATTGCTCTCTTCTTCAGTATTCTGTCCTGCAAACTCTAGGTACCTTGCCTCCATGATCTCTGCTCTGTCTCCTCAACTCAGGGCGTCAACAGGCTTTGCCTAGAATCCCCTCTTCCTGCACCCTGACCTGGTAACATTCAAGGCAGGGAGCTAGGACACTTGGAAGGCTTACCTCATTCATTTCTCACTTCTCAGGGTACTGTACTTTGTTGCCTGCTGTTTAGTACCTTGCAAACCACTGCTTAATATATTTTGTCTGTTTTTTGTTTGTGTTAGGGTAAATCTGGTTCCTCTTACTCCATCATGGCCAAAAGTAGAAGTTTACATATTTTAGGTATTTTTCTTTCTTAATTTTTTTTTCATTTTTCACTTTAGGAGACTACCCACAAAGCCAGTGTCTTACTGAGCGGTAAAATTAAGGTAGAAAATGGTCAGATTTATCAAAATCCAGTCACCTGGCTCAAGGATCTTCTAGGAGGCAACAGTTATGTGACTTGGAATTATGCTTGGAGTAAGGTGAGTCATTCTTAAGTATATCTGTAACTTCATATTCAAATGGAAAGGTACTTATTTTTTTTATGATAAAACTATTTTTTTAAGAAATCAGAAATTCTCCAAACTATATATTCTTTGTACGATATGCTACATACTTTCTCCCACAACTCTTATTTGCCAGAAATCCCCAGGGGCAGAATTGGACAGCTGACAGCCTTTCCTTCCTTGTTCCTCATCTGGTCTCAGAAATTCAAATGCCCTCAACCTTCCCCTATTATCCCTCCAGGTGAATTCAGTACTTTGTGACTCCACATAGAGAATTTGAGACCTCTGGTGTATTGATGATTTAGTTATATGTTAGTATTCTGATGTAATGAAGGAAAAACTTCCCGTAAAGACAAAGGAACAAGTAAGCAGCCTAAGACCCACAGAAGTTATGGTGTGCTTTTGTGTGAACACAGTTTTATCCATCAGTTGCCAACCTCCCAAAAAGAAATATATCTTTTCATTCCAACTTCTCAGACTTAGTAGTCTTCCCCATAGTTCTATATTATGAGTTATAAGCCCAGTTTAACCACCAATTTAAAGACTATTAATGACAGACACCTTTGAGGTTCACCTCCAGATATCCATGGCCACACTTAAGGGAACAATCTTTCAGTGATTGACCCAGGAAAGTGTGAATCTTCAGACATCCACCAATACTGTCAAACAGAACTGCAGATGCCTTCCCCTCCACTAGCCATTTTATAAGCCTCAGTACCTAAGAAATAAAAAGCAGTTTCTTTTCCCCTTTTTTGTCCCACTTAGCTCTGCTAACCCTTCCTCCTAGCTCCTCCCCTCCTTCCTAGTCCGTAACCTATTTTCTGATATCCTAGACTTTTGTGCTTCCAAAACTATGGTGTAGTTCCTTTACTTATATCAGCACATCTTAGATTTTTCTCTACTGTAGAATCTGTTTTTTTTTTTCTTAAAGGATTTTTCTTGTTTATTTACCACTCCTGGAATCACAGGCCATCTAGTTTTCACATGTCCAGCCATTTCCATGAAAACATGAATCATATTTTCATGTTAGTAATTAACATTTTACCCTTGGAAATCCCTTTTTATTAAAGTTTTCTAAACTTTTGATAGTTTATATCATTTTGCTGAAATACTCTGTGCTCACAACATGAATATGGTACTGATTTCTGTAGTTGAGTTTTTTTGAGCTTCAATATGCCTCTGCTACTGTGTGCCCAGTGATGACTCAGTTCTCCCACTCTTTTTCTTTATTGGAACTACTGCATTTTCTGCTTTTGAATAGCTGGCTGTGACATCATTTGGCTCTCACTCTGTACTTAGGCCTCATTTATTTACCACATTGCCTCTGGTCTTTCCTTACCAGCCATGTCAGTTCATCATATAGTTTAACACCTATGTTGGCAATGAAGCCAAAGGCAAGTAAGCACTACAATTAGAATTCTTGGTTGTAAGATATTCATAAGATTATCTAAATAGACCTGTAAATTTTTTTAATTATCCTAAAAATTTTAAAAATACCATAGGGCACTCATGTACTTCTAATAAATACCCCAGGCTGAGAAACACTACCATGGTGGAGTTTTTTTTACAATATTTAAAATCCTTTTTTAAGGGATCCCTGGGTGGCTCAGCGGTTTGGCACCTACCTTTGGCCCGGGGCGCGATCCAGGAGTCCCGGAATCGAGTCCCACGTCGGGCTCCTGGCATAGAGCCTGCTTCTCCTTCCTCCTGTGTCTCTGCCTCTCTCTATCTCTATCATAAACAAACAAACAAACAAATAAATAAATCTTAAAAAATAAAATAAAATGAAATCCTTTTTTAAAACTTAACCACATGGGGCAGCCCTGGTGGCTCAGCCGTTTAGCGCCGCCTTCAGCCTAGGCAAGATCCTGGAGACCCGGGATCGAGTCCCACATCGGGCTCCCTGCATGGAGCCTGCTTCTCCCTCTGCCTGTGTCTCTGCCCCCCCGCCCTTTCTCTCAAATAAATAAATAAATAAATAAAATAAAATAATAAAATAAACCTTAACCACATGGGGCAGCCCCAGTGGCCCAGCGGTTTAGTGCTGCCTTCCACCCCGGGCCATGATCCTGGAGACCCGGGATTGAGTCCCACATCAGGCTCCCCGTGTGGAGCCTGCTTCTCCCTCTGCCTGTGTCTCTGCCTCTCTCTCTCTCTCTGTCTCATGAATAAATAAACAAAATCTTAAAAAAATAAAATAAAACTTACCACAGAAACCTCTACCTCTTCTTGTCATGAGGTAACTCATGAATTCTTAGTCACTTCTCAAGGACAGGAGCTCTTTGCTACATTGGTAAATGTGAACATTTCTGCTAACTCATTTTGAGAATGCTGGTATGGCAATGGGGCCAGGAATGGGTTGGTCATCAGGCAAGAAATTCTGAAAAACTAGGTCTTGTCCTACCTCAGACAGAATGGCAGAGCCTCTAGACACAAATGACTCATACTTCCTACCCAAGCAGCTGGGTTGCTATACAGGGAATCCTGATGCTTACTCCCACTGGTCATTACTGATTGCTTTACTGCTATGGTCTCCTAGATATTAGCTATCATCCTGATGGGTAAGAATGATCTCTGGGTGGGAGACGGGAGGCCAAACTAGTTCCTGGTTCCACTCTTGAGAAGTTACATGATCTGGGAATGTTTTTCAATTCTGCCTACACATTAGAGTCACTTGGGGAGGTCTTAAAGACTACTAATGCCTGTTGGACCACAGTCAGATACCTTCTGATCCTAATAGTCTTGACTGAAGACCAGGTGGCAATATTTTAAACAGCTCTCCAGGTAATTATAATAGACAAACTGGAGTAAGAATCACTGATCTAGATCAAGTCACTTAACTTTCTGAACTTCATTTTTCTTATATATAAGTAGTAGTGCTAATTGTCTCTAAAGACCCTTCCAGTTTGGAGATTCCAGGACTTGCATAGCCATACGTGATTTATAAAGCCTTTTACATATTCTTTCACAACCTCATGAGGTAAGAAAATCAGCTATTTTTCTCTATCTCTGGATATAAAACCACAGGTATAGGAGATTAAGTGACTTGATTAGCCTCAAGGCCAGTAAGTGCCAGAACCAGGACTAGAACCTGATCTTATGGTTCCCTGTACATTACTTTCTACATTTACAGTGACACAACGGAAACTACATTCCTTTCTTTGGAAACAGGATGCCCTGAACTCAAAAGAGCACACAGTATTTACTTAGCTGCCTTTATGAATTTATGCAAAGTCTCATTCTTGTGCAGGAAAAATTGTCCACTTCCACAGGAAAAAAAAAACACCTTTCTGTGACAAAGTTGTGGTATGATAATCATAAGAATGGCTATGATAGTTTATTTTTGTGAATGCTCAGGACTGGATTTTGCAGATGAAAAATAGACTGCCATTTTGGGCAGTGACTGAAGGAGCATTGACAGTTCTCTTGTGAAAATATACTTCCCATCCAAATGACTCACTCTCTGAATTTCTACCCTTATAAATTCACTACTTTGGATTTAGTATCAACTTTTCTCTATGGTTACTCCTCACCCTACATACTTTCGAAAACAATTCCTCCTACCACCATGATTAGGAATATTAAGATATGGAAAGGTTGAGGTAGGAGTATAGAAAGTGATGAAAATTATTGGTGTACCTGGGTGGCTCATTCAGTTAAGTCTCTGACTCTTGAGTTGGGCTCAGATAGCAATCTCAGGATCCTGGGATCAAGCCTTGTGTCAGGCTCCCTGCTCAGTGGGGCGTCTTTTGTGTCTCCCTCTCCCTCTGCACCTCCTACCACTCACACACTCTCGCTCATAAATAAACAAATAAATAAATAAATAAATCTTTTTAAAAACGTGATTAAAATTGTTGATCTAGATGGCCAGACAGCCTCACTGAGTCAATTAATCATTCCCAAATTATCTTAACTTAAACCTCCTAAGAGCCCAGCTCAGATGGTTGGAGATGTAGGCCCTTTTACAATACAAATATCCGAGAGGTGTGAATCCTAAACCATAAATAATGTGAAAGGCCTACTGCCCTTTTCTTGCCTGGAGCTGTGTGCAGTGCCTGGGGGAAATGGAGAAGGAGAGGCTTTAGGATGGGGATTGGGAGGAGGTAGGTGATATGAAGATGAATGTGACTTTCATCATTACTTTTCCAGGATCAGTTCTTTTGTGGTAGTTATTACACTTTGATATATCCTTCTCAAATATTTGAGAATTATTTTACTTTTCCAAAATGTGTTTTATGTTACAGTGACCCTAAAAGAAAACCTTTCCTTCTTTGCCTTCCTCCCACCAAACTCCTGATATCAAAAACAATTATCCTTTCCTCTCTTCCTTTTGAGGTAGTGCAATTTTGTTAAGATTTGCATCATAAAACTTGAAATGGAATTAAAACAATCATTTGATCATCCATGAAGAGATTCACATTAGTCAGTACCAACAAATGGTTTTCCTGAAGACATATGAAAAATGGACTGATACTTTCAAATAAAATGGAGCCCCAGCAGGGAAATAAATTCTTGGACACCTCTTTAATATTTAAAGGCAGGTTATATGGATCTCTGGGTGGCTCAGCGGTTTAGGGCCTGCCTCCAGCCCAAGACTTGATCCTGGAAACCCAGGATCGAGTCCCACGTTGGGCTTCCTGCATGGAGCCTGGTTCTCCCTCTGACTATGTCTCTGCCTCTCTCTCTCTCTCTCTCTCTCTCTGTGTGTGTGTGTGTGTGTGTCTTGTGAATAAATGAATAAAATCTTTAAAAAAAATAAAATAAAGGCAGGGTATGTTTGTATTTTTTCTTGATGCATATTAGAATTATAGAGTAAAGAGAAACATTTGTTATTGCAATTAATGACAATTGAAATTGTACTTTATTTCTTCAGAGATCTTACCAAAATAAAGTTAATTAATAATTTCAGTTGGCTAATTAGCTGTATTTCCAGAAAAGTGGTTAACTGAATCATCCATCCACTCCACAAACACGCACACACACACACATGCACATGTGCCTTTTTCCCCCCTAAGTATCATATTAGGGAGTCAGCATAAACTGATTACTGAGAATAATGGACCTTCTGCCTAAGAGCTTTAGGGAAAGCATCAGTGGCCTTAGGATGAAGCACTTCCTGCAGTTCCACCTTTTAGAAAGAACCAACAACCTATAGGTATGCTCACAGAATGCACCTTACCCTAACTCTATTACTGTTTTCATCTGGGGGAGGTGGCATCCCATCACCTGCCCTTCATCAGAATGAGTTTTGATTGGTGAAGTTGTCAAGATTGCTGGCAGCTGTGTAGTCTAAGACCATAAGGACCTCACCTACAGCTCTTCCTACATGTTTCTTTCAGAACAGGCATATGACTAGGTTTGGATTCAAGATTGAGTTGAGGATTCAAAGTCTGAGTTATATGCAAATGTGATGAGTTTGCTCTTATGCTTTAGCCAATTAGAGCACAGACAATATTATGAAATGGAGAGTTTCTTTTTTTCTTTTCTTTTTTGTATATTTTTTAATTGGAGTTTTATTTGTCAACATATAGTAGAACACCCAGTGCTCATCCCATCAAGTGCCCCCCTCAGTGCCCATCACCCAGTCACCCCATCCCCCACCCACCTCCCCTTCCACAACCCTTTGTTCATTTCCCAGGGTTAGGAGTCTCTCATGGTTTGTCTCCCTCTCTGATTTTTCCCACTCAGTTTGCCTCCTTTCCCCTATAATCCCTTTCACTATTTTCTATATTCCCCATATGAGTGAAACCATATGATGATTGTCCTTCTCCGATTGACTTACTTCACTCAGCCTAATACCTTCCAGTTGAAATGGACAGTTTCCAAGGGTGACCTAGTGCCTGAATATTTTAAGGCCTGTACCTTATTATCCTTGTTCAATAAATCACTCCCACCTTATGGAAATTAGATCTTTAACTCAGTGGATTTTTTTAAAGCTGTGTCCTTTCAATGTCTGAATTACCCTGGTGGTGTGTTTAAGACCTATGTGGACTCATCGCCTCTAAGGCTACTAAAGTACAGTTTTACCACTTTATATTACCTAGTACTAACAGATAAAAATATACTTTAAATCTGAAATACGGGTGAAAACATACTGAGCCTGTACTTGATGGGTATGTAAGGTGTTTTGGATATTGTCAGGGCACAACATGAACAAAATCCATTGTTTCTAATTGTTAGTTGTTTGAAGAACTGACAGATGGCATTCAGAGGCTTCATCTCTCCTTCCATGGCAAGTGGGGATGCATTAGCACACTGGGTAGACAGAGCTGTTCCATTTCCACTACCAAGCTTGTTTGGTTATGGGATTGAGCCAAGAGGGTGCCTAAACCTTCCAGATCCCTTATGTATGCCCCATTCTGTTAAATAACAGACATTTGTTGAGCACTCAGGATGTGCTAGACAGTATGCCAAATGCTTTTCATGTATTATTCTTTTTTTAAAAGATTTTATTTATTTATTCATGAGACACACACACACAGAGAGAGAGAGAGAGAGAGGCAGAGACACAGGCAGAGAGAGAAGCAGGCTCCATGCAGGGAGCTTGATGTGGAACTCAATCCCGGGTCTCCAGGATCACACCCTGAGCTGAAGGTGGCACTAAACCGCTGAGCCACGCGGGCTGCCCTCATGTATTATTCTAATCCTCACAAAAAGACCTAATAAGCTGGAGTTACTTGTTTTACAAATGTACAAACAGAGGCTCAGAGAATTTAAGAATCTTGAAGAGCAGGAGCGTCAGAGGGCTTTTTCCCCTAGAACTGTGAGGCACTATGTGAAGTGCTAAGAGTATAAAAATGAATATGACACAGACCTTGTCCTCAAGGAGCTCATGATAATGGAAACAGACATATTAACACATAATTTAATAAGTGCCTTGACAAATATAAGCACAGAATTTATGGGGGCCTAGAGGAAAGTTATTGCTTGAGCTTAGAAGTTCTAAGAAAGTATCCTGGAGTAAGGGATGTGCACATGGAGACTAGATGGTTTAGCCACAGAGAACCTAGCTTCAGGGGTATATTATCAGGCTGCCCTAGAACTAAGAGTGGAGAACCCAAAGACCCTCTGGCAAGTGTTTGCCATTCTGCCTCGGCCCAACCTACTTGTGTGTAGGTATTCCAAGATCTGACCTTTGGGGTTGTAAATAGTAGCTAAGTTCACTAACCAGAAAAAGCCAAAAAATTTGGATACATAGACCTGAAATATTAATAATCTAATTAGTTAAATGTCTAGTTTCTTGAAAGCACTGTTTTATGGCTTAATTTTATTAGTACAACATTAATTTTTTAATTTTATAAAGTAGTGGATGCTGGACTAATGGTTGTTTAACAAGTGAATGGATGAGAGAATTAGTGATAAACAACAGGGTCAACAAATGTTTTCTCTAAAGGGCCAAATAAACATTTCAGGCTTTCTGGCCATATTGCCTTTGTCGTGAATATTCAGTCATGTTACAGCACAAAAGCATCCATTGATATTAAGTAAATGAATGGGTATCTTTGTGTTTTAATAAAACTTTTTTTAAAGATTTTATTTATTTATTAGAGACACACACAGAGAGAGACAGGCAGAGGGAGAAGCAGACTCCATGCAGGGCGCCTGACGTGGGACTTGATCCTGGGTCTCCAGGATCATGCCCTGGGCTGAAGGCGGTGCTAAACCGCTAAGCCACTGGGGCTACCCAATAAAACTTTACTTACAGAAAAAGGTGGCAGGCCAGATTTGACCATGGACTATAGTTTGCCAATCTATGATAGACAATAGTCAATACTAAAGTTAAAACTTGCAAGAGACGAGTTTATTTGCTTCTTTTGAAATACAGAATTTTTAATTCTGTGCTTAACTATGTACAGGTGACATATCTGGGGAAGGAGCTTTTAAAGTATGTTTCTGAGGAAGTACCCGTATCTGCAGAGCCAAATGTGGTGCTTCAGCAACATCAGCCTTGTCTTCCAGGTATGTACAGACCAACACCCATTTCTTAGTTGTGAGGATAACACCCAAAGCTACTAAGAAAACACTCCTTTTTGTTGTTGTTGTTGTTTTCATTCACATAACATTAAAATAACCATGTTTTAAAAGATTTTATTTATTTATTTGACAGAAAGAGAGTACAAGCAGGGGGAGTGTCAGGCAGAGGGAAAGGGAGCCTGATACGGGACTTGATCCCAGGAGCCTGGGATCATCACCTGAGCCAAAGGCAGATGCTTAACCTTCTGAGCCAGCCAGGTGCCCAAATAACTGTTTTAAAGTGAATAATAATTCAGTGGAATTTTTTCTTTGCTTTTATTTAAATTCTAGGTAGTTGACATGCAGCTCAATATTGATTTCAAGAGTAGAGTTCAGTGAGTCATCACTTAACATATATAATGCCCAGTGCTCGCAAAACACATCCCCTCCTTAATACCCATCACCCATCTATCCCATCCCCCAACCACCTCCCTCCATCTGTCCTCAGTTTGTTGTTTATAGTTAAGAGTCTTTCATTATTGTTTCCCTCTCTCTCTGTTCCCTCACTCCCAAATGTTCATCCATTTTGTTTCTTAAATTCCACATACGAAAAAAAAATTCCACATATTAATGAGGTCATATGATACCTGTTTTTCTCTGATTGACTTATTTTGCTTGGCATATTATTTAGTACATTTACAATATTGTGCAACTACCACCTTTGTGTAGTTCTAAAACAACGTCCATTACCCAAAAAGAAACTCCACATCCATTCAACAATTGTTCCCTGTTCTCTACTCTATGCAGTCTACTTTCTATGAATTTGCTGATTCTGAATGTATCATATAAATGGAATCATATAATGTATAACTACTTGTGTCTGGCATCTTTCACTTAACATAACGCTTTCAAGGATCCTGGCTGGGTGGATGTTCATTTCAGAACACTTTTGGCTTTTGGGTATAGTGCTGCTGTGAGCACATGGATACATATATTTGTACCCATTTTTAGTTCTTTTGGATAGATACCTAGGAGTGGAGTTGCTATATCATATAGTAATTATATGTTGAACTTTTTTGAGAAGCAGCCAAAGTGTTTTCCACACCAACTGAATCATTTTACATCATACCAGCAATATTCAAGGGCTCCAGTTTCCCCACATCTTCACCAACACTTGTCATTGTCTGTTTGTTTGTTTATAATACTCAATTTTTAACCACAGTTGATTCTAGGAGAACTTTTTAAATGACACCTTCCCTCATAGTTCCTTTCTCTGAACCTATGCTATACTTACTTTGGGTAGATTTTTTAAAGGGTCATATAAAAAAGCAAAATGGTATTTTTTCCTTCCTGCAGGCATGATTTGGTTAGTTTTCTAAAAGCAAACACTAAAATAAATCTTTACTTGTTAGTGTAAATGAATGTGCTTTATCTGATGGAATACTGAGAAAACTTAAGAGAATGTAATCTTCATCAATTAACAGCAGATTTTGAAACAATTTGGGAAGAGGCAACACACATTTCTGTAAAATCAGACATAACTAGGGTTGTATTACCCTTCTCTGCTGCAGCACCCATTCTTTTCCCCCCAGTTTCTGCCTAGGACCAGTTGGGAACAGTAAAGGCAGAAAGGAGATACAATACAGAAGATGATAACTCTGTGATAACCAGAGTCAAGAACCAAACAGGGACTGGTGTTGCTAAGCTCCTAACCAGGGGCTTCCTGGGGCCATTCCTTCCTACAGCAAACCTTAATAATTCAAAGTACTTTCCTCTCCTAACTTTATACATAATCCACTGTAACCTCTTAGGGTCCTTCTTTGTCTCAAAAACTGGCTTCAGAATAGGATGGTTTTTCCCCAGTTTTCTGCTTTTCATCACTTTGGGAAAACAGATCAGGTGAAACAGAAATAGTGAAGAAATTAAATTGGAAAGAGTTTTTGTACTAATTCATGGTCTTTGGTTCCTAACCCTCATGGCAGATCTATGTAATCAAATATTGGAGTGGGGCCAGGAACCTGAATTTTAAAAAAATTATTCACATGCAGCCTGACTGTAGATTTGATTTGAATGACTAGTAAGTAGTATCTGATTTCTTATGCAGATAATAATTTGAAAACTTTTATATTCAGCCTTCCACCTCCATTCCACAGCACACTCACTCTAATGCTTGCTCATGTTGCCTGCCTCCCTCCCTCCTTCTCTCTTTCTCTCTCTCTCTCTCTCTCTCTCTCTCTCTCTCTCTCTCACACACACACACACACACACACACACACACACACACACGAAAGCCAAGCGAAACCTTTATTCTCCTAGTTTCTAACCTCTGGAGTCAGAACAGAAATACAAGATCTTCCTTGTATCACAAAGGTTATCTGCTGCTCAGATTTTGTAGTTCTGAGCAGGCATTTCCAACCCAAGCCATGCTTCTCCTTCCTTGGAGGGCTCACAGTTCCCCTGCTAAGTGAGCATGAAATGAAAAATGGGTTCTGAACTGCTGCTTCTTTTGCCTGCAATATAAACACGTTTCTTATTACTAATTTCTTTCCAGAACTACTGAATTTTCTTTCCTTGAGATATTTCAGAAAATGTTAATGGTAATTTGAGAACTATGGAGGGCCAGTAGGCCAGCCAGCTTCTTACTGCCTTAATCTGGCTCTGGGAATCTTCAGATCCCTACTGGCATTCCTTTTTCTTTTCTTTTTCTTTTTTTAAAGATTTGATTTATTTTCTTTGAGAGAGAGAGAGAGAATAAGAACACCAAGAGTAGGACGTTTAACCTACTGAGCCATTCAGGTGCCCCCCACCTGCTGGAATTCTGTAGGCTGTTATTGGAGTTTTATTTGAACCTATTTGATTTAGGATTCTTTTGCATGTGGTTTTGTACTACCTGACAGAAATCCAAAGACTTGGCAAATTAGAAAAATGTAAACTCTATATATAACAAGCAAACTATTCTAGAGAAAATATTTTTCCCTCTTTTGCATACTAAAATGTGGTCATAGATATCATGGATCTGACACTACAGAACACAAAGTTTAAAGGAAAAACAAGTCTGTATGGATTTTATCAGCCCACCTCAGATCATGAACATCATCTCTTTACCCATTTTCTCAACCAGATATTTAAAAAACAGCTATATCCCTCTACCTCCCCTATTTCCTCCTCCCCCTCTTTGTGAGAAATCATAAATCCGTTTAGCTTTGGTAACCGACATTTCCTAAGCTTCTTTAATTCAAATGGTAACACTTCATGGGACAAATACCAAACTCAGTATCCAATTTATTTGTACATAACATTTTGGAATCATGGTATCAAGAAAATCCTGAGTCATGAAGGTAAGTGATAAAAGTTTTTAACCTTGCCATTTTAAGACTTTCTTCAATGAATCAGAGATTATGGAAGAACTTTATTCCTAGTCTTGCACAACGACTAGTTAAATTGGTAACTCAGATTAATGTATTGGTGGACTTAATGTATTAATGTAATGTATTGGTGTTAGGATGTAGCATATTAATACATTTGAAGGCATATGTTATTTCTAATTAAAGGTTTTAAACATAGAAACCCCAGCCTTTAAAAATGAAATTCTGTTGATGAATTCCTGAAGTATCTATCGCTAAGGTCTTTAGAAGCTATAAAATGGAGTGAATCTATGGTATATTTTCCCTTGAAAATTCATAACTTTCTCCCAAGCCTTCCTCCTCTGCCTCCTTGGCTATAGTTTCTCTTCTGTGTTATTGAGGGAATCTTCATTGATATTTCAGAGTAAATTGGAAGGAAAAAAATGAACATTCCCAAAATTCTACATAATTTGTAATCACTGCATACAGATATATCAACCTTTTCTGCAGTTCTTTAAAAAGAATCTGTTAAGGTAGATGACATTTCATTATTTACCCAAAAAAGCCAATTTTATATATATCTATGTTACCTATCACTATAGTATTAGATAGCACACTGAAAACACATTATGCCAAATGTATTCATCTAAGAAAAAAAAAGTATCTCCTGAAGTTCTTTCTTTTCCCAAGTCATCATTTAATGCATATTAAATATGTCATTTTATTTCAAGGGAACCTAACATTATTTCTTCATTTGAAAATCGAACATGCTTCTTCAGAAAAAAAATAGACTCTTGTTTTTAATAAAACCTGTCCTGGACCTACTGATAATACATTGCAAATAAATGACTTTAAAGAAAGTTTTCTTCATTTTGGTGCTGATACTGTGCTTCATTGCTCTGTAAAAGCATGTGTAATAGAGCACAAACATTTGCAGGTGCTTCTGTTTTAAGTGGTTAAGAACTTCAAACTTAAACACCTAAGGAAGATGGGTGCCTGATAACAGACCAGAAGGTGTTTATTTCGGCTCCTGTTTACATTTCTTGATTGTTTTTCATGACTTCAATCATAATTTTTTCATCCTGGTATCATGATTAACTTTGACCTAATTCATAAACTGGACAATGCTGATAGGGGAGGAAAGAGAAGAAAACTAATTTTCTGTTGTGCACCTGCCATGTGCCAGATCTCCTGCCAGATTATTTTACATACATTAGGCCACTGAGGAGCTTCTTAACTAGTAAAACTCCAGAGTTCAAGTCTGTACAAAAAAAGCAGAAAAAAACATGAACAGTTTACACTTAAAATTAATAAGCATCTCCAGCCTAATTCAGCTTAAGAAACTACCTATTAAATTTATTTTCCCACAAAGAAAGAGGGCTTAAATAGTTTTAAACTTATAATGTTCAGGGGTGTTTCTTCACTTCAGTACAGTTTTCACAGGTAGCTTTGATCTTATCAAAGTAATTCTGTCTCAAACTATTAATTCACTTTTAAATATCAAATCATCTAATACTCTACTATCATATTATCCTTTAGAATCCTTTTATTTTAAAACAGCTTCAAACTTTGTCTTTAATAGCCATAATTGAATTTTTCCTCAGTATAACTACAGCAGATGAGTTTTTACAATCTATTAAAATAATTCCTCATCATTTTCCCTTTGATTGGATTTATACTTCTTGTTCGGACTAAGAATATGTGCATAAATATGTTCATTTCCATTTATTACTAGAGTAAGCAGTTTCATTCCATAATCTTAATGAAATGAAGAATGCTTAGTTTGTGAGAATAACTTCTGGAAGTCTGAGTTCAAACATTTAAAGAGTTAGAAGTGAAACATATATCGTCTAGTCTTGGACCTATTTTACAGATACAGAGCCGGAGAGGTAAAATGGGTTGAATGAAAAGAGTTCATAGGTTAGTGATATTTCTTAAGTGAACTCTCAGTTAAAATAATGAATCTGATTATTTTTGCTTTTTGGTCTATAAAGAGAAATTTTAAAAAGAATTAGAGGAAAAAGAAAAGTGAAAGTTAAAATTATTTTTAACCAATCTAGTTAGCTTGTCATTTTGAAGTGCTAATTTAGGCAAGTAGATAACATGAATAGTTGCATGAACCTTTTTTTTTTTTTTTTTGCCTAGTGATGAATCTTGCAGTTCTGTTTAAGGAATATCTAATATTTGGTGATATTACTTGAGAAAGATGTATTTCTCTCTACTTCTCGCATGAGCATAATGGTTTGTTAGCTGTTGCAGTGCTTGTTGGGGACAAGGAGCACAAGAAGAGCCAAAAGTTCACATATATGGCTGTTTTTCTAGTTGTAGTGGGTGGAAGAATCCATGTTACTTGCTTGAGATCACACAAGTTTGTGTGGCCTAGAAAAATTGATTATCCATCTTCCAGGCTAATACTATTTTCATTTCATTTCAATACTATTTTCACTATTTCATACTATTTTCATACTATTTTCATTTCATTAAGAAATAATGATAATAATAGTAGCTTCTATTTATTTAGTGTTTGCTGTATGTTAGCCAGTAGCCAGTCATTTCACAGCAACTTCCCACTTAATCTTCACAACTGCTTTATTCTCAGTTTACTGAAAATTGAGACAGAGGAGTTTGTACAACTACCCTCAGAAACTTCAGTCATCTTTTTTTGGCATTGGTTGGTTTAGACGGCAAGCAAACTTCTTTTTCCCAAGATAAGCCAATGCTGGCTTACAGCTTTATCTTGGATATAGAAAATGGAGTGAATTATGACTTGCTCCAAAATCCCATTGTGTGTTCATAGACTTTTTTTGTTTTTGTTTTGTTTTGTTGCATATCATGCTCTGGCTCTTTTATTTTTTTGTATTTTTTTATTAGAGTTCAATTTGTCAACATATAGTATAACACCCAGTGCTCATCCTGTCAAGTGCCCCCCTCAGTGCCCGTCACCCAGTCACCCCATCCTCCCGCCCACCTCCCCTTCCACTACCCCTTATTTGTTTCCCAGAGTTAGGAGTCTCTCATGGTTTGTCTCCCTCTCTGATATTTTCCACTCACTTCCCCTCCTTTCCCCTATAATCCCTTTCACTATTTCTTATATTCCCCGTATGAGTGAAACCATATGATGATTGTCCTCCAATTGACTTACTTCACTCAGCATAATACCCTCCAGTTCCATCCACGTCAGAGCAAATGGTGGGTGTTCGTCCTTTCTGATGGCTGAGGAATAATCTATTGTATACATAGACCACATCTTCTTTATCCATTCATCTGTCGATGGACACCGAGGCTCCTTCCATAGTTTGGCTATTGTGGACATTGCTGCTATAAACATCGGGGTGCAGGTGTCCTGGCATTTCACTTCATCTGTATCTTTGGGGTAAATCCCCAGCAGTGCAATTGCTGGGTCATAGGGCAGATATATTTCTAATTCTTTGAGGAACCTCCACGCAGTTTTCCAGAGTGGCTGCACCAGTTCATATTCCCACCAACAGTGCAAGAGGGTTCCCCTTCCTCCACATCCTCTCCAACAGTTGTGGTTTCCTGTCTTGTTAATTTTCACCCTTCTCACTGGTGTGAGGTGGGATCTCATTGTGGTTTGGATTTGTATTTCCCTGATGGCAAGGGATGCGGAGCATTTTCTCATGTGCTTGTTGGCCATGTGTAGGTCTTCTTTGGTGAAATTTCTGTTCATGTCTTTTGTGTGCTCATAGGCTTGATGAGGGTCTAGGATTTGTAATAAGTAAATTTAAATATTATTTTTAAGACTGTATTTTAATTTATTGACACTCCTTTAAACAGGAACATCCAGAGAGTCAATGCAAAGCATCCCACCTTATCTACAAATAAATGAAGTACTGTTAATCAGTGATCAAGAATTTCTCCCATGCCATATAATGGATCAACACTGGAAGTTCTATGTGGAATGTGAAGAGCTAACATTCTAAACCTTTGTTTTTGTAGTAATTTATTAGACATTTGTTCATATTATTAACCCACATTAATATTTTATCTTACATAGGCTGGAGGGCCTATTTTAATATACATTTTATGAGTTGCTACTTAAGATATGTTTACTGTTGTAAGAAAAAAACATAATTCAAACTAGTATAGTAAGATTTAATACTTTTTTGCCATTGAAATAAAGGCATTTTTGAATTACACTATATTGACTCCCTGGCTTTCTTTTTACTAACAGAAATGTAAAACTAATCTTTCAGTTAATTGAATTGAAAAATTCACCTCTAACTTTGTATCAAAGTTGTTCTTTAAGGGAAGCAAGGGTAAAAAAAAGAGTGATAATTGGGCCTTAAAAGGCCCAGATAAAGTGAATATACTTAAAATAAGAACTTAATGTCCCAGTACCTTCAGCCATTTACTTTGGAATTTATCTTGTAACCAAAATGTAAAATCATCAAAGAAGTTTGTTTTAAATTTCATAAAATTTAGCGTAGATAAAACTGTAACTGTGATAAGTCTTAGAACAAAAAAAAATTTGAATCAAATATTGATTTGGGGGCTGGTTATTTGAAATAGGATAATCTTTGACTTTTGCTACATTGTCATGGAAATTTTCTTTCTTTTTTTAAGAAAGTTTTTTTATGAAAGGAACTTGGTTAAGTTTTCTCAAGGGTCTGTCTTTCTCTTTTGATTTTTGGTTGTCATCTTATTGATTACCTATCTTGTCATCATCCCAGGCTCCCAAAGAAGCTTTTTGACTTTGTGGCTTATGTCTATCCTTTCTTTCTCATTTGGGTAGAGAAGTCAAACTGTGGTAAAAATTACTCTCAAGTGCTAGATATTGGGAGATACGATATTGCTTTTTTGATATTTTCTTATTTTAAATGTACAGAATCTTAAATATCTTTAGAATATAGGAATCTGGTTAACAGTTGCCTGTTGGGAGAAAACTCATGTGGCTAGAGAGCTGGAAGGAAAGGGGATTTTTTTAACTACATGTGCTTTTTGGCAACTTTTGAAGGTGGTACTGTGTGTGAATAAAAGTTTTCAATATCTGAAAAGAAAGCAACTGGAAAAGTTTCATATTAATACAAGTATTAAGACAGCTTGGATCATTTTTTCTTCTTGTGAGAGTCCATTGAAAATGTTCAGGTTAGAATGCCCCTACATGTTGTAATGTTTGAGAACTGACAGATTTATTATGCCATTATCGTTTTCTTAGAGTACCCTATTTTTCTAATTCTTGAATAATGTACATGAAGTAGTCTATTTGGCTTTTATTATTTAAAGAGGTATTTAAAACATGACTTATTTGCGAATATATATGTACTAACATGGGAATTTGTATATATAAATGAAAAAATGCACAATGTTAGTGATTAATACAAGTCCTAATTGTGGGGCAGCCCGGGTGGCTCAGTGGTTTAGCGCCGCCTTCAGCCCAGGGTGTGGTCCTGGAGACCCAGGATCGAGTCCCAAGTCAGGCTCCCTGCATGGAGCCTGCTTCTCCCTCTGCCTGTGTCTCTGCCTCTCTCTCTGTGTGTGTCTCTATGAATAAATAAATAAATAAATAATCTTAAAAAAATTCCTGATTGTATTAAATAAAAAAAACATGCCTTTGAGTGTGTATATAATATTTATAGCCATATAAATATGCATGCATTTATATTATGTATGCTATATATACTTGATGGGTCATAAAATGTGTATTTGTATATATGAGTGTGTGGGCGGGTGGGGGTAGAGATATGTTGAGTAAAAGGTCTGGAATGCCACCAAAGAAACCATTCGCAGTGTCTGCCCCTAAGGGAATTGGACTGGAAAGGGTAGAAGGATACTTTTTCAGTGTACTTTCAACTTAAGAAAAACAACACATATTTCTTTTGAAACTTAAAAAGTATTTTTAAAAGAATAACTTAGCAGATATTTTGCTTAGTTATTATAATTCACAAAAATCATATAATCTGAACTTAAAAATCGGAGTTTTCATGTTAATGATCAAATTCTTAACCTTAATTTTCTAAGCCCATTATAAAATGTACATACCAACTTGTAACTAACATAACACCCAATGCTCTTGAAGCATGCTGAGTGTTGCCCAAACTAAACAACAAAGAGTCTAGTCCAGAGATCTATGTTACCCCTGAGCGAAGACAACATTTGGGGTAATTGCTACATGTTTTGTTTATTCTGGGTTGAAACCATCAAGGTTCTGACCCTAAGCCATAAGGACTTCTAATAGCTAATAATCCAATCTCCTACCTGATATTTATATCCTTTCTGTAACCTTAACTTCTAGAACACCTCCAGGATACTCCATACCCAACAAGGAAGCCTATTCCCTTTCAGACGGGTATTCCTAAGTGTTAGAAAGCTGGAGCCACAATGTCCCAGGTGTCATGGTCCTATTAGGATAAAAATAATGCTTTGGTTTATGAGTTGAATTATTATGGCACATATTTCCACTGGCCCAATTGCTGAGAATGTCCAAGCTCCATATTGTCCTTTTCTCCTCGGTTTCTGTCTCGTTTGGATCCTTTCAACTTCCCTCCCTGGAGTTCAGTCATTTATCAATGCATACCTGGACTATGTGCCACAGCAATCCTGCCCCACTTCTCTCACCTAATTCTTTACTTATAAAACCTATGGCACACTGTGCCAAATTATTCTTAAAGATCCCTTTTCCTTCCCTGCTGCTGCGAGAGTAAAATCTAGGCTCAACATTTAAGGTCCACTATCCTCAGGTCCTGACATAACCTTCCAGCTTCATGTCCCAATCATCTCTAACTTTTGACTCACTCTTAAAAGCAAGTTATTCTTTCTTCATCCCTGTTACAGGCTGACTGGTATCCCCTCAAAATTCATATGTTGAAGTCCTAACCCCTGAGACCTTAGAATGTGACTGTGTTTGTAAATAGGTACTTTAAAGAGATGGTTTACTTAAAATAAGGCCAGTAAGCTAAGTCTTAGTACAATCTCTTGTCCTTGTGTGAAGAAATTTGGACATATAGAGGAATGCCAGGGTACACATGCACAAATAAAAGACCATGTGAGGACACAGTAAGAGGGCAGCCATTTGCATACCAAGGACAGAGAGCTCAGAATTAAATCCATACTGCCAACTCCTTGATCTTGGATCTCTACACTCTAGGACTATGAGAAATAACTTTCTGTTGTTAAAGCCACCCAGTTTGGAGTATTCCTTAATGGTACTCTAAGCAAGTTTATACAACCCCTAACTCTCCCATATGTTAGCTGACACTACCTAGAATGTTCCCTCTCCTGCCTATCAATGTGTTCTTTATTCTTTGAGCCATCTCTTCATACAGGACCTCATGTATAGCTGTCTCAGACCATCTTGATCCAAGCACTTAATATTTACAGCTTGATATTATTAGTTTTCATAGCTTTTCTCCCCCAAGTAGCTGGAAAACTTATTGAGATCAGGTTTAGAGTTTAATACTTTATTTCCTATAATATATCTCAAACATACTAGATGCTCAAGAAATATCAACCAGTTAGGATGTTTCAGGTACAATAACAGAAAATCCTAGTCAAAATGGCTTACGCGGGGATCCCTGGGTGGCGCAGCAGTTTGGCGCCTGCCTTTGGCCCAGGGTGCAATCCTGGAGACCCGGGATCGAATCCCACGTCGGGCTCCCAGTGCATGGAGCCTGCTTCTCTCTCTGTCTCTCTGTCTCTCTGTCTCTCTCTCTCTCTCTGGCTATCATAAAAAAAACAAAAACAAACAAACAAACAAAAACAAAATGGCTTACGCAATAAGGAAAATTTATTATTTCCTATAACAAATCCAGATGTAGAAACTTCAGGGTTGATTAGTTCTTCAACTCAACATTGTCACTGTTGCTTTCATCTTTCTTCCAGCTCTTTTCACATTGCCAAGATGGCTTCACTGTTCCAGGCAGGGGGACATGCAAAAACAGCATCATTAGAGAAGAAAAGAAATACTTTCTTCCAATGCACATCTTTTCTGAACATCACCACCCCGCAGGACCTTGTGTCTCATTGGCTAGAATTGTATCATCTGCCTGTTTGTAAATCAGTCACTGGCCAGGGAAGTTGGGTTAACTTGATTGGCTAAGAGGAGTAAGTATTTGTCCATGCGCAGGACAGTATTCAGCTAGCTGTACAGATTCCACACTCAGCCAGTAAAAAAAAAAAAAAAAAAGTAAAAATGAAACAAAAAATAAAAAACACATGAGGGGAGGGATTGGGCTAAGAACAGTATTTATTGAGCACTTCATATATGCCATTGTTATAAGCACTTTCAATGTATTGACTCATTTAATCCTCACACCCTATGAGATAGGAGATATTTGCATTTTATGGATGAGGAAACAGAGGTACAGGATGAAGTAACTTGGCCCAAAGTCACTCAGCTACCAAGTGGTAAAGCTGGGATTCAAACCTGGTAATCTGGCTTCAGAATTCATGCTATCAGGCATCATATATTTCCTATCTCTCAACTGTAAGTTTCTTCCTGAATATATATATTAAAATGATTAAGAGTGTTGACATCATTCTGAGTGATGATGACCCTATTGACTCCTTCCACCTACACACTCTGAGGGAGTCAGTGTTTGCTTACTTGGGTGAATGACAGGTAGTGTCAGGGCAGATAGATACAGGTGGAAAGTTGTGATATGAACACATGGGTATATGCTCTTGGGCTCTCTCTTTTTAAATCTAGGGAATTCCAGGTATAAAGAATGAGTAAAGCTTATTCATCTGAGAGACTGCCCCAACTCAGTTTTCGTGAGGAACCATCCTGTTGTTTTTAAATGAATGTGTGTGCCCGTAGGACCTGGACTTTAAGTCCCTTTGAATTCTCAGTACTATAGGGGTAAACTTTATGTGTTCCTTTGGACTCCCTCTCCTATTTCTCCTCAGCTCATTTATGCTGAAGCTTATTTTACAGAAGGAAACCAGAGACATATTCTTAAACAGGTGAAAGCCAAGAAATATAGTAAGTTTCTGCTTGAACTTGATTATAAGGTTCTCATGGCTCTAAATCTTTTACCACCTAAATAAGAGGAACAGAATTTGAGGCCATGTCAGATCAGCGTGACTCAGTCTTCATTTAAGCCTTGAGCACAGGCTGCATGGTCAACCCTAAATTCCTTGGACATTTTTGTGACTGCATATTCTTTCACTTATGCTACTTTGCCAGGAACTTTAAAGTAGGAACAGCAGATGCAAACATTTGAAGCTGTAATGTAAATAGTGGTATTTCTAAAAGTAAAAGCAGTTAACATTTCTGTTTTTAGATTTTCATAAGACACCTTAAAATTCCATGACGTCTGGCAGTTTGGCTAAGATATGAAGTTGGGTTATGTCCTTCAAAGCCAGAGGCGAGGAAGTGGTGAGGCAAGTCACCCAGCTAGTTGGTGAGCCTCACCAATCACCCAACATCTTCGCCTCAGCACAGCATTTTTGTTCTCTGTTCATTTTGCCTACACTTTAACTGTCATGAAATGATTAAACAGAGCAAAACAAAATTTATGTTTCTGTATGTACAAATGGCCCAAAAATTCTTTTCTTTCATTTCTATGCTGCTGGTGGATATGGAAAGGTTTAAGAAAGTTTTGATTCTTAGCCAAAATATGTATATATGTAAATATGTATATCTCTAGCTCCAGGATAAATAAAAGTGTAGACGGTCAGATTTGGAAGAACCCAGCTTTGTGCTACAAATTATTTT
Source organism: Nyctereutes procyonoides (assembly GCF_905146905.1). Classification (NCBI taxonomy): domain Eukaryota; kingdom Metazoa; phylum Chordata; class Mammalia; order Carnivora; family Canidae; genus Nyctereutes; species Nyctereutes procyonoides. The sequence continues at coordinate 62,506 of NW_026574976.1, read as the reverse complement.
ATGTGTAGTAATGCAAGCCCAGAGGGCCCCTAACTCTAATTGTGGACGTCCCCCCCTTTTATTTAAGATTTTATTTATTCATGAGAGACACAGAGAGGCAGAGACAGAGACAGAGGGAGAAGCAGGCTCCATGCAGGGAGCCCAATGTGGGACTCGATCCCAGGACCCCAGGATCACGCCCTGGGCCACCTAGGTGCCCTCCCCTTTTTTCCTCTAAACCTCTGATAACAACTTTGCTGCATCACATATAGCACACACACTACATGTCTACACTTATTACAGCAGAGTCTTTGAGAAGCAGTCTGGAATCAGTAATTTCTTAAGCTCCCTATGTGACTTCCATACGCAGCTGGACTGAGAACCACTGCTACAGACTCTCCACATCCTCCTCTTCTCCCTCTTTCCTGGGCCACCTGCCATCTCTCTCTAGGCACTCAAGACAAACTCAGGATTCCCCTATGTGTTCTCCCATTTTATTATAAGCATAGTGCTTTTTGCTCTCCATGGCTCATCCTAACCACCTAAGCTATACCCAGGAAACCTTGACTTTCTCACCTTCAAAATATTGAGATGTTTTCTGCTCTGGCCGTGAAGTAAAGGAGATTGTATTCAGTTGTTGGTTTAAATAACATTTTTTACAAAAGCAAAAAAGTTACTATAGTCCCCCAGATTGGGTTATTGTGTAAGTTTCTGCACATGTTTCTTCCAGACTAGGAGGTCAAGGAATCTAGCTGGGGGACATAAGAAGCTGGAAGCAACAAGTGCACAACCTAGTGATACATTTGGAGTACTGACAAAATATTTCTGCCCATCGTAGGGGCTTTTCAGGCTTGGCTCTGCATTAGAATCACCTGATGAATGTTAAAATCTGGCCCAAATCCAGGTCCCACCCCAGAAATTCTAATTTCATTGATCTGGAGTAGTGTCTGTGCTGTCAGGATTTTTTTAAAATATTTTATTTAAATTCAGTTTGCCAACATAGAGTATGAACCCAGTGCTCATCCCATCATGTGCCCTCCTTAGTGTCAGGATTTTTAAAAATACCTCCCAGATGAGACCAATGAGCAGTCACTGATCTCTGAAAACCAGTCTTGTCACTTCACTGTTTTCTCCAAACCACCATCAATCTTTGCATTTTCCTGTGTTTCCCAAATGGCTCCATTAAAATAATCAGTTGGGAAGCTTCTTAAAAATACAGATTCTTGGGCCCCACTCTAGGCTTACTGAATCAGAATGTCCAAATAAGTCTTATCGGGCAAATATGAGAAATACTACATTAATTTAAATTATATTGGCCCATTTTCATTTGATTAATGTATACTTTATCTATTTGTTTAAAACATATTTAATGAATACCTAATATAAGCCCAACATTGTTTTAGCTGCTAGGAATACAGCAAAAAAAAAACAGGACAATTCCATGTCCTTGTGGATTTTATGTCTAGGAGCAGAGTAAACAAGCAAACAACTGAATTTTAGACAGTGATAAATGCCATAAAGGGCTAGAAGGTGACAGGAAGTTATGGCAGGGCGTTATTTTAAAAAGGGTGGCAAGTGAAGGCCTGGTTTGGAGAAGCTGCATCTGAACAGACAACTGAGTGATAAGAAATTGCTTAAGAATTCCATTCCACTTACACCATTTTTATTTTTTATTTATTTATTTATTTATTTATTTATTTATTTATTTATTTATTTTCACTTACACCATTTTTAATCGTCTGAATTAGATGAGATTTTCTTCAAGGTCAGGGACTATCTTATATTTTTGTATTCTCCTATAGCAACCAAAGTAGGACTTTGCACAAGCAAAGAACTCAGTGAATCACTCTAGACTCAAAAGCATTTCATCCTTAAATATACCTTAAAAGGACAACCAGCAGAGGATGTCATAAGTTACCCGCTTACTAAGTAAAGGAAAATCCAGGAAAATGCATTCAATTATTACTCAGCCCAAGGCAAGACTCTCTGCTTGCTTCCAGCTGCTAGTCACAGTTACAGATTCTTATTAGGAAGTCTTCAAAACCTGCCAAGATCTGGTCCTCTGTGCGTGACTCCACACTGATGAGATCAGACTAAGTTGTGATTATCAGTTTTTGCCAGCTTATCATTTTGTGAGGTAATGTATTTGTACTCAAACTTCTCACCGATGTCTGTGTGCCTTTAAGTCTACTCAACCCCTATTCTCATAAGATAATCAGCTGAGTTTTCCAGCAGGCCCCTGTATCCTCTTATGTCTCTGTAGGCTAAAAGAGATTCCTTAATACACACTTAATACACAGAAGTTTTAGTGAAACCAATTCAGATGTCTGGGGGAGGTTATTCACAATTCCAATTTGAAATTCACATGGCCTTTAGGAAGGCTTCTCATTTCTTACAAGATTATTGTGTTCTTCACATGCTTTTCTTGGGTCAAGAACAACACAACCAGGACTGGAAGGCTCCCCCAGGGGGAAACATCATTGAGTAAGGAAATTTCTGAACAAGGACTTATTGAGGCCAGTGTGTTTCACACCAATTCTACAACCAATTCCCTGTTTGACTTGGACAAATTATTTGCCCCTGTTGAGCCCCAGAATCTTTAGTTGGAAGATGTGATGTCTTTTTCTTTGATGACACTCATGATTGTCATGAAGACCAAATGGAATTAATGAAAGGAAAGAGCGCTTAAAAGCATGCTGACTGCTATGGCCTTACAACATACTGTCATCATAGCCAAAGTAATTCACTCTGTTCTTGTACTCCCTACCGTACGTGTTTACAACCTATCAGTCCCTCATTTCTGCAAAGAAATTTCAAAGGTAAGATTCTGTTGAGCACTCCTGCCCCTTAGGGCTGTGCTTCTGATAAGCCCTCCTGATTTATCTTTGCTTTTCTCCAAGGATGTGCTTAGATTACCCTCTGCCTGGAGTGACGTCCTTTCAGTGGTGTCCTCAGTGACTATGTCCCCTTGGCTGAATTCCTGAGCCCGGCTCTCATTAGGCTCATAGATTGTCATTTAGCCCCAGTCAGTTGGCTCTTAGCACCTCCAGTCTTGTTGATTGTTAATGTTCTGGATATAGACACTGTGTCTGAAAGTAAAGTGTCTTACTTTGACAGGGGGGTGTGTGGGGGGGAGCCTGAGATTTATATACTTCTTGGCATCCTTAGCTCAGGCAAACATTTTCATTAACAGTGACCTTTAGGACTGGTACTGGGTTGAATAGCGTCCCCCGAAATTCACGTCCACCCAGAAGCTGTGGACATGTTCTTATTTGGAAATAGAGTCTTTGCAGAGGTAACTGAGTTAAGATGAGGTCATACTGGATTAGGGTGGCCTGAAATCCAGTGTCTGGTATCCCAAAAAAACGACAGAAATTTGGACACAGAAGAGACACAAAAACAGAAGGCTAATGCAGTAATGGAAGCAGAGGCTGGAGTGATGCTTCTATAAGCCAAGGAATGCCAGGGAGTTCCAGCAGCCACCAGAAGCTAGAAAGAGGCGAAGAAGGATCTTCCCTAGAGCTTTCAGAGGGAGCACGGCCCTGCCAACACCTTAATTTCAGGCTTCTAGCTCCAGAATTGTGAGAGAAGACATTTGTGCTGTTTTAAGTCACCCAGTTTGTGCTAATTTGTTACAGCCTCCCGGAAAGACAAATCTAGGAACGCTGACCATGCTGTAGAGTGTGGGAGTGGCCTTCTGGGGCCACCATTCAGCCTGGGACAGTCGGCTTTTGGGAGACATGGAGCACTGTTTTATTTATTTATTTATTTATTTATTTATTTATTTATTTATTTATTTGGAGCACTGTTTTAAAGGAAGGGAGTCAATGAAGGCAGTAAATGGAGAAGGCAGGGAAAAAATTGGTATGGCCTGAATACACAACAATCCAAGACAACGTTTACAAACTGGATGTTAAAGGCCTTTTCAAGGTCCCCTCACAGAAATGGTTTGCTACACACCAAAAAGGTTGATCTGGGAGCTGGAGACAGGGGAGCAAGTGAATGAAGAGATAACCACCTATGATATTCAACGTAGTAAAATCAACCTATTTGGCAGAAACTATGTGATTGTGGATTTCATAGCACCTGTCGCTTGAGATCATTGGAAGCTCCCATGGGGGTGACCTGGGGCTGTTGTGGGCCGGTGGACCCCTTGAATTCCAGTGTGGGGCCTCAGTTTCCTCCATTGTTCACAGGATGGATACTTGGGACAGACCACCTGGGTCTGAGTTCTGGCCATTTCATTTACTGGCAAGTTTGCACTTCACTTGCTTCCTCTCCTCACCTACAGCGTCAGAACAGAAATGGCACCTCCCTTGGAACTGTCAGGACTGAAAGAGTCTGCATAAATCGCTTAGAATGGCACCCAAGATGGACAACAGAAGCTTCACTTGCTTTTTTCATCATCATCTTGTGCAGATGAGGGAGACCAGAAGGGTGAATTACCTCACTCTTGCAGGAAGAGGAGGTCCCGCTGGGGAAAAGAAGGTAAGTGCAAAGCTGGACGTTTACTTGAAAATGGCAGCTTGAAAATACTTCCTCCCCTGGCACAATTTTTTCAAAGGCAGAGTCGTCTCACCGTTTCCACTACTATGGACACACTCTAGCTATCCGGAGTAAAGAGTATGAGGTCCTATGCAGCGCTCCCTATTTGGGATTCCCGGGATATCAGGGCCTGGCCCTATCTTACTCCCCGCCAACCAGCCAGGCATACAGCTGGTCAACGGGCGTGGACTGACAGGAAGGAAGGGACAAGCTAGCTCTGGTTGACTTGCCTCATGCCCCTCCTTTGCTAGAAAGGCAGGGCCTCGGATCCTCTGGCCCTGAAAGGAACAGGAGCACTCAGGACACCTCTGGAAGGATGGCAATTGCCAGCACAGGTAAAGCACCTGAAGCAGGGAAAACCGAAGGGACCGGCTGTAGAATGGAGCCCACCCCTGCTGGCTCTCGGCCAGGCCCCATTTACTCACGTTCTGGATCTTGCATCTGAAACCCCGAAGAAGCTGTGTTCCCCGTCCAGGGCCGAAACAACAAAATTCATCATTCTCTGAGTTTTGCACCAGGTCCTCAAACGCCTGAGAACATCTAGCCAGATCCCAGACCTTTAGCTTTCAACAAACCTGGGCTGACGCTGGCATCGACACCCCCCGTCTTGGGTGACTTATAACACCTAAGAATCACCTGTCACTCACCTCTGATTGGACCCCACCGTGGATCCCCGAAGGAGCACCTACCCGGAGCCCCCAGCCCGAATCTCCCAGACAGCCCTCTGCTGTTCGCGCTCACTCAAGCTACTCACTAGACTGTGTTTTCACTTCCTCCTGGCAAAGCTTTGATTGTCATCCTGCCTAAAGCCGGGAGCCCTCTTGGCTGAGCCTGTGGGACCCCCCACTCTGGGTCCTCAAACGGGTCGGCCTTCGTCGCCTCCACTTTACCCAGTGCGGACACTTAACGTCGCAGATGTTGCCCAGTGGCCGAGTGGGTCCGCGCCGGCTTTCCTTCCACCACCCGGTGCGGGGCCAGCCCGGTGCTGCCCTGTCCCCCAGGCTCCGGGTGCGAGGCCAGCCCGTCCCCCGCCCCCGGCTCCCGGTGCGGGGCCACCCCGTCCTGCCCCCCAGGCTCCGGGTGCTGGGCCAGCCCGTCCCGCCCCCCAGGCTCCGCCCGCACCCCGCCTAGGGTCCCGGGCTGACACGTAGGGAGGCTGAGGAACAACTCTGCACCTGTTCATGGGCCAAGGCGCCAGGTCCGCACGCCCTTGCGGAGCTTCCTCGGCCGCGGGGCCCTGTCCCGTGTGGCGCTTCCCTCAGGGCCGCGGCCTCCCGAGCCCAGCCAGGAGCCGCAGACGCGCGTTTGCTTGGTCACCGCGACTCCCGGCAGGTCGGGCAGGTCGGCGGGCTCCCCAGACCTCTGGCCCGCCGGCCGCCGCGGGGGGCGAGGCCTGGTGACCTTAGGGCGGGGGTGGGGGGGGGCGGCTCAGGGCTCGGCCCCGCCGGCGGTAGGGTGGGGCGCGCGCCTCGGAACTTTGTCAGGAGCGGCGAGCGGGGCGGGGGCGGGGACGGGGAGCGGGGGACCCGGCGTGGGGAGCGGGGGACGGGGAGCGGAGTGGGGGAGCTGGAGGCGGGGTGTGGGGAGCGGGGGACGGGGACGGGGTGTTGGGTGTGGGGAGCGGGGAACGGGGAGCGGGGAACGGGGTGCGGGGTGGGGGAGCTGGAGGCGGGGTGTGGGGAGCGGGGTGCGGGGACGGGTGCGGGGAGCGGGGACGGGGAGCGGGGTGGGGGAGCTGGAGGCGGGGTGTGGGGAGCGGGGGACGGGTGCGGGGGACGGGGACGGGGTGTTGGGTGTGGGGAGCGGGGAACGGGGAGCGGGGACGGGGTGCGGGGTGGGGAGCTGGAGGCGGGGTGTGGGGAGCGGGGACGGGGGCGGGGTGGGGAGCGGGGTGGGGGAGCGGGGTGCGGGGAGCGGGGCGGGGGCGGGGGCGGGGAGCGGGGGCGGGGCGGGGTGGGAGTGGGGCGGGGAGCGGGGCGGAGCGGGGCGGGGCGGGGAGCTCCGCGGCGGGGCGCGGCGACGGCGCTTCTCCTCTGCGCGTCACGGGGCCCCGGCGCCCCCGCCCCGGGCCGAGCGAGAGCCAGTCGAGCGGCGGCCGGAGTCGGCGAGCGGGGAGGAGGAGGCGGGAGCGCCGCCGCCGCGGGCCGGGACCCGAGCGCAGGGACCGGAGCGCAGCCCCCGCCGCGCTGCCCCCTCGGCCGCGGGGCCCCGCGTGAGTAAGCGGCCCCGGCCACGCAGGCCACCCAGGAGGCCGGGCGGGTGCGCAGCTGCGGGCGGCGGGGGGCGGCGGGCCCCGGGCGCCCGGACCGGCTTTTCCGCGCCCACTTTCCGCCGGGAAAACTTGGGCGCCACGGCCCCCGGCCGGCCCGCACCTGGCTGCGGCCCGTGGGTGCGGGAGGGAGGCCCCGCGGGGGCGGCGGGGACCCGGCCCGCGCCCTCCCGGCTCCGCCCGAGTCCTGGCCGCGCCCGCCCCGGCCGCACGCAGCCCTCGGGCCCTAGTTCTTGCCTCTTCTCCCCGTGAAATGGAAGAGCGGCGCACCGGGGCGTTGGGGGCACCGGGAACAGCGCCAGGGGTCGCGGAGCCCCCGCCCTGGTCTCAGGTGCGCAAAGCGTCCCTCGTTGTTCAGCTGCTTAGCAGCCCAACTGTCCCCTCTGACGGCTTTTTTTTTTTCATGAGAGACGAGAGAGAGAGAGAGAGAGAGAGAGAGAGAGAGAGAGGCCGGGGGAGAAGCAGGCCCCATGCAGGGAGCCCGACGCGGGACTCGGTCCCGGTGTGGGACTGGATCCCGGGACCCCAGGATCAGGCCCTGGGCCGAAGGCAGAAGCTGACCCGCTGCGCCACCGGGGATCCCCCCCCCCTTTGACAGCTTTTGTTGAGTGTCTGTCTTGAGAAATTAAAATCTCTGGAAACAAATGAATTGTAATGTAATGTAATTGTAGTGTAATGACATGTAATGATATATTTCTAAAGGTTTTTCTTAATTTATCTAAGTTCAAAAGAAACAAGATGGTAAAGTATAACAACTGAAATCTAAAATGATAAGATTCCTAAAATGTATATGTAAATTCAAATAACTTGGCATCACCAAAATTCTTTTGAAAAAGAACACAGTTGGAGGTTTTACACTATCTAATTTCAAAACTTACTATAAAGTCACAGTAATCAAGGCAGGGTAGTACTGGTATACATACCAATAAAACAGGGCTGAGAGTATAGAAATAACCCCTTGCATTTATGATCAATTAATTTTCAATAAGATACCAAGACAAGTGAGTAGCAGAAAGGATAATCTTCAATAGATAGTGTTAGAATAATTGGATAATTGAGCAAAATGAGCTTAGATTCGTATCTCATGCCATACACAAAAATTAACTCAAAAATGGATCAAACACCTAATATAAGAGCTAAGAAACATTAGGAGAAATATAAGTTAAGAAAACATTTCATTTTTTAAATTTATTTTTTTTTTGGTGTTCAATTTGTCAACATACAGAATAACACTCAGTGCTCATCCCGTCAAGTGCCCCCTTCAGTGCCTGCCACCCAATCACCCCCACCCACCTCCCCTTCCACAACCCTAGTTCGTTTCCCAGAGTTAGGAGTCTTTCATGTTCTGTCTCCCTTTCTGATATTTCCCACTTATTTTTTCTCCTTTCCCCTTTATTCCGTTTCACTATTTTTATATTCCCCAAATGAATGAGACCATATAATGTTTGTCCTTCTCCGATTGACTTATTTCACTCAGCATAATACCCTCCAGTTCCATCCACGTTGAAGCAAATGGTGGGTATTTGTCGTTTCTAATGGCTGAGTAATATTCCATTGTATACATAAACCACATCTTCTTTATCCATTATCTTTCGATGGACACCGAGGTTCCTTCCACAGTTTGGCTATTGTGCACATTGCTGCTAGAAACATCAGGGAACAGGTGTCCCGGCGTTCCATTGCATCTGTATCTTTGGGGTAAATCCCCAGAAGTGCAATTGCTGGGTCGTACAGCAGGTCTATTTTTAACTCTTTGAGGACCCTCAACACAGTTTTCCAGAGTGGCTGCACCAGTTCACATTCCCACCAACAGTGTAAGAGGGTTCCCTTTTCTCCACATCCTCTCCAACATTTGTGGTTTCCTCCCTTGTTCATTTCCCCCATTCTCACTGGTGTGAGGTGGTAACTCATTGTGGTTTTGATTTGTATTTCCCTGATGGCAGGTGATGCAGAGCATTTTCTCATGTGCATGTTGGCCATGACTATGTCTTCCTCCGTGAGATTTCTGTTCATGTCTTTTGCCCATTTCATGATTGGATTGTTTGTTTCTTTGCTGTTGAGTTAAATAAGTTCTTTATAGATCTTGGATACTAGCCCTTTATCTTTTTTTTAATAAATTAATTTTTATTGGTGTTCAGTTTACCAACATACAGAATAACACCCAGTGCTCATCCCGTCAAGTGTCCCCCTCAGTGCCCGTCACCCATTCACCCCCACCCCCGCCCTCCTCCCCTTCCACCACCCCTAGTTCATTTCCCAGAGTTAGAAGTCTTTATGTTCTGTCTCCCTTTCTGATATTTCCCACACATTTCTTCTCCCTTCCCTTATATTCCCTTTCACTATTATTCATATTCCCCAAATGAATGAGAACATACACTGTTTGTCCTTCTCCGATTGACTTACTTCACTCAGCATAATACCCTCCAGTTCCATCCACGTTGAAGCAAATGGTGGGTATTTGTCGTTTCTAATGGCTGAGTAATATTCCATTGTATACATAAACCACATCTTCTTTATCCATTCATCTTTCGATGGGCACCGAGGCTCCTTCCACAGTTTGGCTATTGTGGACATGGCTGCTAGAAACATCGGGTGCAGGTGTCCCGGCGTTTCATTGCATCTGAATCTTTGGGGTAAATCCCTAACAGTGCAATTGCTGGGTCGTAGGGCAGGTCTATTTTTAACTCTTTGAGGAACCTCCACACAGTTTTCCAGAGTGGCTGCACCAGTTCACATTCCCACCAACAGTGTAAGAGGGTTCCCTTTTCTCCGCATCCTCTCCAACATTTGTTGTTTCCTGCCTTGTTAATTTTCCCCATTCTCACTGGTGTGAGGTGGTATCTCATTGTGGTTTTGATTTGTATTTCCCTGATGGCAAGTGATGCAGAGCATTTTCTCATGTGCATGTTGGCCATGTCTATGTCTTCCTCTGTGAGATTTCTCTTCATGTCTTTTGCCCATTTCATGATTGGATTGTTTGTTTCTTTGGTGTTGAGTTTAATAAGTTCTTTATAGATTTTGGAAACTAGCCCTTTATCTGATATGTTATTTGCAAATATCTTCTCCCATTCTGTAGGTTGTCTTTGAGTTTTGTTGACTGTATCCTTTGCTGTGCAAAAGCTTCTTATCTTGATGAAGTCCCAATAGTTCATTTTTGCTTTTGTTTCTTTTGTTTTCGTGGATGTATCTTGCAAGAAGTTACTGTGGCCAAGTTCAAAAAGGGTGTTGCCTGTGTTCTCCTCTAGGATTTTGATGGAGTCTTGTCTCACATTTAAATCTTTCATCCATTTTGAGTTTATCTTTGTGTATGGTGCAAGAGAGTGGTCTAGTTTCATTCTTCTGCATGTGGATGACCAATTTTCCCAGCACCATTTATTGAAGAGACTGTCTTTCTTCCAGTGGATCGTCTTTCCTCCTTTGTCGAATATTAGTTGACCATAAAGTTCAGGGTCCACTTCTGGATTCTCTATTCTGTTCCATTGATCTATGTGTCTGTTTTTGTGCCAGTACCACACTGTCTTGATGACCACAGCTTTGTAGTACAACCTGAAATCTGGCATTGTGATGCCCCCAGCTATGGTTTTCTTCTTTAAAATTCCCCTGGCTATTCGGGGTCTTTTCTGATTCCACACAAATCTTAAAATAATTTGTTCTAAGTCTCTGAAGAAAGTCCATGGTATTTTGATAGGGATTGCATTGAACGTGTAAATTGCCCTGGGTAACATTGACATTTTCACAATATTAATTCTGCCAATCCATGAGCATGGAATATTTTTCCATCTCTTTGTGTCTTCCTCAATTTCTTTCAGAAGTGTTCTATAGTTTTTAGGGTATAGATCCTTTACCTCTTTGGTTAGGTTTATTCCTAGGTATCTTATGCTTTTGGGTGCAATTGTAAATGGGATTGACTCCTTAATTTCTCTTTCTTCAGTCTCATTGTTAGTGTATAGGAATGCCATTGATTTCTGGGCATTGATTTTGTATCCTGCCACGCTACCAAATTGCTGTATGAGTTCTAGCAATCTTGGGGTGGAGGCTTTTGGGTTTTCTATGTAGAGTATCATGTCATCGGCGAAGAGGGAGAGTTTGACTTCTTCTTTGCCAATTTGAATGCCTTTAATGTCTTTTTGTTGTCTGATTGCTGAGGCTAGGACTTCCAATACTATGTTGAATAGCAGTGGTGAGAGTGGACATCCCTGTCTTGTTCCTGATCTTAGGGGAAAGGCTCCCAGTGCTTCCCCATTGAGAATGATATTTGCTGTGGGCTTTTCGTAGATGGCTTTTAAGATGTCGAGGAAAGTTCCCTCTATCCCTACACTCTGAAGAGTTTTGATCAGGAATGGATGCTGTATTTTGTCAAATGCTTTCTCTGCATCTAATGAGAGGATCATATGGTTCTTGGTTTTTCTCTTGCTGATATGATGAATCACATTGATTGTTTTACGAGTGTTGAACCAGCCTTGTGTCCCGGGGATAAATCCTACTTGGTCATGGTGAATAATTTTCTTAAAGTGTTGTTGGATCCTATTGGCTAGTATCTTGTTGAGAATTTTTGCATCCATGTTCATCAGGGATATTGGTCTGTAATTCTCCTTTTTGGTGGGGTCTTTGTCTGGTTTTGGAATTAAGGTGATGCTGGCCTCATAGAATGAATTTGGAAGTACTCCATCTCTTTCTATCTTTCCAAACAGCTTTAGTAGAATAGGTATGATTTCTTCTTTAAACGTTTGATAGAATTCCCCTGGGAAGCCATCTGGCCCTGGACTCTTGTGTCTTGGGAGGTTTTTGATGACTTCTTCAATTTCCTCCCTGGTTATTGGCCTGTTCAGGTTTTCTATTTCTTCCTGTTCCAGTTTTGGTAGTTTGTGGCTTTCCAGGAATGCGTCCATTTCTTCTAGATTGCCTAATTTATTGGCGTAGAGCTGTTCATAATATGTTTTTAAAATCGTTTGTATTTCCTTGGTGTTGGTAGTGATCTCTCCTTTCTCATTCATGATTTTATTAATTTGAGTCTTCTCTCTCTTCTTTTTAATAAGGTTGGCTAATGGTTTATCTATCTTATTAATTCTTTCAAAGAACCAACTCCTGGTTCTATTGATCTGTTCCACAGTTCTTCTGGTCTCAATTTCGTTGAGTTCTGCTCGAATTTTAATTAACTCTCTTCTTCTGCTGGGCATCGGGTCGATTTGCTGCTTCTTCTCTAGCTCCTTTATGTGTAAGGTTAGCTTTTGTATTTGAGTTCTTTCCAGTTTTTGAATGGATGCTTGTATTGCGATGTATTTCCCCCTCAGGACTGCTTTTGCTGCATCCCAAAGATTTTGAACAGTTGTATCTTCATTCTCATTAGTTTCCATGAATCTTTTTAATTCTTCCTTAATTTCCTGGTTGACCCTTTTATCTTTTAGCTGGATGGTCCTTAACCTCCACGTGTTTGAGGTCCTTCCAAACTTCTTCTTGTGATTGAGTTCTAATTTCAAGGCGTTATGGTCTGAGAATATGCAGGGGACGATCCCAATCTTTTGGTATCGGTTCAGACCCGATTTGTGACCCAGTATGTGGTCTATTCTGGAGAAAGTTCCATGTGCACTTGAGAAGAATGTGTATTCAGTTGAGTTTGGATGTAAAGTTCTGTAGATATCTGTGAAATCTATCTGGTCCAGTGTATCATTTAAAACTCTCGTTTCTTTGGAGATGTTGTGCTTAGAAGACCTATCGAGGGTAGAAAGCGCTAGATTGAAGTCACCAAGTATAAGTGTATTATTATCTAAGTATTTCTTCACTTTGGTTAATAATTCGTTTAAGTATTTGGCAGCTCCCACATTCGGGCATATATATTGAGGATTGTTAAGTCCTCTTGTTGGATAGATCCTTTAAGTATGATGTAGTGTCCCTCTTCGTCTCTCACTACTGTCTTCGGGGTAAATTTTAGTTTATCTGATATAAGGATGGCTACCCCTGCTTTCTTTTGAGAACCATTTGAATGGTAAATGGTTCTCCAACCTTTTATTTTCAGGTTGTAGGTGTCCTTCTGTCTAAAATGAGTCTCTTGTAGACAGCAAATAGATGGGTCCTGCTTTTTTATCCAGTCTGAAACCCTGCGCCTTTTGATGGGGTCATTAAGCCCGTTCACGTTCAGAGTTACTATTGACAGATATGAGTTTAGTGTCATCATGATATCTATTTAGTCCTTGTTTTTGTGGATTGTTCCACTGAACTTCTTCTTAAAGGGGAATTTTAAGAGTCCCCCTTAAAATTTCTTGCAGAGCTGGTTTGGAGGTCACATATTCTTTCAGTTCCTGCCTGTCTTGGAAGCTCTTTATCTCTCCTTCCATTTTGAATGAGAGCCTTGCTGGATAAAGTATTCTTGGTTGCATGTTCTTCTCATTTAGGACCCTGAATATATCCTGCCAGCCCTTTCTGGCCTGCCACGTCTCTGTGGAGAGGTCTGCTGTTACCCTAATATTCCTCCCCATGAAAGTCAGGGACTTCTTGTCTCTTGCTGCTTTAAGGATCTTCTCTTTATCTTTGGAATTTGCAAGCTTCACTATTAGATGTCGAGGTGTTGAACGGTTTTTATTGATTTTAGGGGGGGATCTCTCTATTTCCTGGATCTGAATGCCTGTTTCCCTTCCCAGATTGGGAAAGTTTTCAGCTAGGATTTGTTCAAATACATATTCTGGCCCTCTGTCCCTTTCGGCGCCCTCGGGAACCCCAATTAAACGTAGGTTTTTCTTCCTTAGACTGTCATTTATTTCCCTTAATCTGTCTTCATGGTCTTTAATTGTCTGTCTCTTTTTTCCTCAGTTTCCCTCTTTGCCATTAACTTGTCTTCTATGTCACTCACTCGTTCTTCCACCTCGTTAACCCTCGTCGTTAGGACTTCTAGTTTGGATTGCATCTCATTCAATTGATTTTTAATTTCTGCCTGATTGGATCTAAATTCTGCAGTCATGAAGTCTCGTGAGTCCTTAATGCTTTTTTCTAGAGCCACCAGTAGCTGTATAATAGTGCTTCTGAATTGGCTTTCTGACATTGAATTGTAATCCAGATTTTGTAACTCTGTGGGAGAGAGGGCTGTTTCTGATTCTTTCTTTGAGGTGAGGTTTTCCTTCTAGTCATTTTGCTCAGTGCAGAGTGGCCAAAAACAAGTTGTATTGGGAAAAGGAGAGAAAGAGAGAGAAGAAAATGAAAGAGAAAGAGAAAAAAGAAAAAGAAAAGAAAAAGGAAAAAAGAGAAGAAAAAGAGAAAGAAAAAGAAAGAAAGGTGAAAAAAAAGTGGGGTGGGGAAGCAATCAGAAATCAAAAAGAAAAGAAAAAAGAAAAAAAACAAAAAACACGGGGGAGTATCTTCTGAATCTGTAGACTTTAATTCCCTTGACTTCCCCTGGAACTGGTCCGTCCAGCTGGTCTTCTGGGGGAGGGGCCTGCTGTGCTGATTTTCAGGTGTTAGCACTTGGGGGAGCTGCTCTGCCCCTGCCTGCTGCAGGGCTCAGCGGGGGTTGTTTACCCCGTGAGGCCCCAGGAGGAACATCCGCAGTTGCTATGGCAACTCTGGAAGCCTGGATTCAGCCTCCGCAGGAACTACGGGGCTCTCTGTCTGCAGGGCCTGGAGGCTCCGGGGCGGGGCCGCTGATCTGCTCATCTCGGGGCAGGAGCGTCCTTGCTGTCCTGGGCCCTCCCGGCCTCTGCCTGTCCCGGGGGAGGCCGGATCCTGGGCTGTGTCCCGGTGCCCTGTGCTCCGGGGCCTGCGCTGTGGGATTCGCGCTCCCGCCCCGCAGCCCCCTCCCTGGAGCCGCTCCCGAGCCCCTCCGAGCTGCTCGGGCCCAGCCGTGCGTCCTGCAGCCCTTAGGGAGCTCGGAGCACTCTCCTGGGCGCAGGTGTCTGTTAGTGTCCCAGGGAGCCCGAGGGCATCCTCGCCCTCCTGTGTCCTGCTCCAACTCCCTGCGAGCCCCTTTGCCGCCCGGGAAGGTTGGTGCAGCTCCTGCTCCTCCGGGACGGGGCTCTCCTGTCCTGGGGACACTCGCCCCGGCCTCAGCCCGGCTCCTCGCGGGGCCCCTCCCCCTCGGAGGCCTTTTGTTTCTTTATTTCTTTTTCCCCGTCTTCCTACCTTGATAGAAGCGCGAACTCTTCACACTGTAGCATTCCAGCTGTTCTCTCTTTAAATCTCAGGCCGAATTCGTAGATTTTCAGGATGATTTGAAGGTTATCTAGGTAATTTGTTGGGGACAGGTGATTTGGGGACCCTACTCTTCCGCCATCTTGCCCCTCCTCCTAGCCCTTTATCTGATATGTCATTTGAGAATATCTTCTCCCATTATGTAGGTTGTCTCTTAGTTTTGTTGACTGTATCCTTTACTGTGCAAAAGCTTCTTATCTTGATGAAGTCCCAATAGTTTATTTTTGCTTTTGTTTCTTTTGCCTTCGTGGATGTATCTTGCAAGAAGTTACTGTGGCTGAGTTCAAAAAGGGTGTTGCCTGTGTTCTCCTCTAGGATTTTGATGGAATCTTGTCTCATATTTAGATCTTTCATCCATTTTGAGTTTATCTTTGTGTATGGTGAAAGAGAGTGGTCTAGTTTCATTCTTCTGCATGTGGATGTCCAATTTTCCCAGCACCATTTATTGAAGAGACTGTCTTTCTTCCAGTGGATAGTCTTTCCTCCTTTATCGAATATTATTTGACCATAAAGTTGAGAGTCCACTTCTGGATTCTCTATTCTGTTCCATTGATCAATGTGTCTGTTTTTGTGCCAGTACCACACTGTCTTGATGACCACAGCTTTGTAGTGAAACCTGAAATCTGGCATTGTGATGCCCCCAGCTATGGTTTTCTTCTTTAAAATTCCCCTGGCTATTCGAGATCTTTTCTGATTCCACACAAATCTTAAAATAATTTGTTCTAACACTCTGAAGAAAGTCCATGGTATTTTGATAGGGATTGCATTAAACGTGTAAATTGCCCTGGGTAACATTGACATTTTCACAATATTAATTCTGCCAATCCATGAGCATGGAATATTTTTCCATATCTTTGTGTCTTCCTCAATTTCTTTCAAAAGTGTTCTGTCATTTTTAGGGTATAGATCCTTTACCTCTTTGGTTAGGTTATTCCTAGGTATCTTATGCTTTTGGGTGCAATTGGCAAAGAAGAAGTCAAACTCTCTGTCTTCGCCGATGACATGATACTCTAAATAGAAAACCCAAAAGACTCCACCGAAGATTGATAGTACTCATACAGGAATTTGGCAGTGTGGCAGGATACAAAATCAATGCCCATAAGTCAGTGGCATTTCTATACACTAACAATGAGACTGAAGAAAGAGAAATTAAGAAAACATTTCTTAGATATGAGACTAAAAGCATATTTATTAATAAAAAATCGAAAAATTAGACTTCATCAAAATTAAAAATTTAGCAGTTTTGAAAGTCCCCCTTTAAAATTTTTTTAAAAAGATTTTGTAAAAAAAATAAATAAAAAGTTTTTGTTTATTTATCCATGAGAGGCACACAAACACACACAGAGGCAAAGACACAGGCAGAGCGAGAAGCAGGCTCCATGCAGGGAGCCCAACGTGGGACCTGACCCCGGGCCTCCAGGACCAAGCCATGGGCCGACGGCAGGCGCTAAACCACTGAGCCACTCAGGCATCCTCTAGAGTCTCCTTTAGAAAATGAATAACAGACAACAATGAAGCCACTGACTGGGAGAAAATGTTTACAAATCATGCATCTGATAAAGGACCTGTATCACAGTATATACAATTCAATTAAGAAGATAAGCAACCGAATTAAAAAATGGGCAAATGATTTGAATAGAAATTTCATTAAAGAAGATATACAAATGGATAATAAGCATCTGAAACTCAATATCATTTGTCTTGAGGTAAATGCAAATTAAACTTACAATCAGGGGGCACCTGGGTGGCTCAGTGGTTGAGCGTCTGCCTTCTGCTCGGGGCATGATCCCAGGGCCCTGGGATTGGGTCCTGCATCGGGCTCCCTGCAGGGAGCCTGCTTCTCCCTCTGCCTGTGTCTCTGCCTTTCTCTCTGTGTCTCTCATGAATAAATAAAATCTTAAAAAAAAACTTACAATCAGGTGCTTCTACATATCTCTAAAAATAGCCATAATAAACAAAAGTCAAAATCAAGCATTTGTGATTGTGTGAAGATTTTGGACCCTTCATACCTTATATGCAAAGGAAAAAGGCTTTTTCTACTTGTTCTTCCCATATAATTGTGGTTTCTATTACTTATGGAAGCTGCATCTTTATCTATATCAAACCTCATGCAAAAGAAGGGGTTGCTATTAATAAGGTGGTGTCAGTGCTTACCACCTCAGTTTCCCCAGTGATGAATCCCTTTATTTATACTCTGAGGAACAAGCAAGTGGTACAAGCTTTCAAAGAATCAAAAGGGCTGCATCTATCTCAAAGAATTAAAGGACTAGTGATTTAAAAGATCAACATGTAAAAAAAAAAAAACTCCACATACCCACTTTTAACAGTCTTATTGAGATAGAATTTAACCACTATAGAAGTCTTCAATTTTAAGTCTACTACTGAATAAATTCTAGAAAAGTAATAGAGTTTCACAACCACCACCATGATCCAGTTTCTGCATACTTCCATCAATCCAAACAGTTCCTTGATGACCACTGTCAGTCAATCATCACTTCTAATCCCTGGTGCTACCACTAATCTGTTTTCTGTCTATAAAATTGCCTTTTCTGGACACTCTATATGCTTATAAGCATACAATGGGAAAGAGATCATGTTTCTACTGCAACATTACATGTTATTAAGGTTTAACGTTTGTGGTTGTCAGATGAGAACTATTAAATGCAGATTTCTCTCAGGTGTCCATGCAGCCAGGAATGATTTTCAAGCATGTATTAAATCATTTCTGCAGTGATTCCACTTCTTTTCCTTTGGGCTGGACTACCGGCTATCTCTATGTTGGATACATGGTGACTTACCAGACCTGTAAATGTGGAGCCTGATCTGTGGCTCTAGAAAGAAAAAATAAAGTGTTGGTCACCTCAGGCACTTAGACTGCTGCTGGTAAGCAAAAGATATTTATAAACACTATCACTTGAGCAGGGTACTTGTCCCAGATTTCCAGTGTATCCTCTGCTGTCTTGATTTAGGGACCTCTGAATAATATATACACTTTCTTATATGTTAACAGGCATATTCGCATTAAAGGATAGCTGCTATTATTATTATTATTATTATTATTATTCTCAAAATCAATGCTAAGATTTTTGGCTTGAAGTTGATAGTCTTTAAAATTTTTTCACTGCCCAGCATGAATTTCCATTTTTTAACAATATCCTTATTTTTTTGCGTGAAACATTATCTCTTTCCCATTGTATGTAGTCCAGAAGGGAGAGTTAACCATATGGCACTATTTTATGGCTTACTGAAGCTAGAAGTTCCCCACATCTCAAGACTTGTATACACTTACAGGGTACATGTGAAACCCAAATTTAGCCAAATAGAGTCCCTCTTCTAGGATTATAAATCTTGAGTAGAATAAAACAGGATAGAAGAAATAGCTAGAACCCATTCATCCCAGCAGTTTTTTTCTTACAGAAAAGCACTTCTAGTCTGGGTTCTTGCTCTGATTCTAAACCCGCTTCTCCACAACTCCATCCACTTGGTAGTGCCCTGATGTTCTTCCAGTAAGTTTCATTTTATTTACATTTATTTAGAATGAGTTTCTGCTGTTTGCAAACACATTAATATAGGACACACCGAAGTTAAGTTGCATAGTCAAATAACACCAGTAACTTGAACAAGGACATTAATAAAGCTTTTAGGCTTCTAGTCCAGACTTTTGTTGGTGTCTGGGGACTATCAATTAACTGCCACCTTTTTTTGAATCTTTTTTAAACTTTGAAAAGTCCTTTTGCTCTTGACCTTCAGAAATGAACAATTCTAATAAAATATTAAAAGATACGGACCTGATTTATTTTAGTAGAATGAAAATGAAAGGGGAGAGGTTTTTTTTTCTTTTGCTTGACAATATCGATGTCTACTTTCCTTTCATTTTAATGCAGAAGCTGTCAGTGTACATTAGAGACGACTCAGTAAATCTTTACAGAGAGGAGACATTGAAAAATATTCTCCTGATTATCCATTTCCCCCTTGAGACCAGAACTACACTACACATGATCTACAATATGCTTCAACCAAAATGGAAAATATAGCTAATTACCATTTTAGTCAAACACACCAGGGATTACAAGAAAACAAAAACAAAAACAAAAGGTAAGCAAATAAAGCCTATTTCTAATTATCCAGGGAGAGAAACTTCCATTTGTGCATTATGTTTTCATAGATCTTCCTGTTATCCATCCCCCTCAATCTGTGAATGTATGTGGGTGTGTGTGTTATCACCTGTTTGCACCTTTTGCTCATCTGCAACAAAAAAGAGGATTCATGGGTAGGATTTTAGCCCACAGTGTTCTAATAAAGGGTAGATGGAAAGCAATCGCTTCTATTGAAATCATGGCCGTTTTATTCCATTTCACTGATATACATACTTTACACAAATAAACTAGAGAGCTTCTTTAATATTCCAGCAATTTTCACTGTAGTGGAGGGATTTGGTCCTGGTTACAGTGCAGCTGCTTACTTCCTGTATGACCTTGGGTACATCACTGAACCTTTCTCTTCATGCTGCATCATGAAGTGCTTGGATTAAGTGATCTCTAAGGACTTTCTTCCTCTAAAACGAGAAAGGCAGATATGGTTACAAATGATTGTCAACATATGCATCCCCAGGATCGATTTCTTCAGCTGAGGGAAGTCAAATTCTGGTAACTAATCTACTTTTCTGTGGAAAAAAGCCAGCAACAGAGATTGTGTATAATTTGCTGTGTTTCCTCCGTATTAGTTTTAGGCTTAGATAGGGTGTCTCTATGTCATGCAGGGCAATCTTTACTTAAAATATCTCATGAACAGGATGACTCCTCTAGTTTAAAATTAAATCGTAGTGGCCAAAACATGGTATTTGAATCAGATCCTCTGAGTTTTAGGATGAAATTGGAGGCTTAGTGCTCGCTATTGCTTTTGAGTGGTTTACTAGCTTGAATATAAGACCTTTGTGCTCTGTGTGAGGAAAGTATTTTACAATGTAGAGTACCTCGTGGTTTATCTCTAAAAAATTCTTTTCTATATATATCAGAATAAGTTTAATTTGACAAACATTTATTGAGTACCGGGGATGGCTGTGGAAGATAATGGTACAAAATAAAGTGATAGCTGTAGTATGCAATAGGAGGCTGCACCAGCCCGCTTGCCGAATATGCCTTTCCAGTCTCCAGCTCCTTTTTTTCACTCTACCCATACATTAATTTCAAGGTGACTTTCATATCCTTGATTTTTCCATTTTCCATCAGTTTTCTATTTCTCTATCCCAGCCTCATTTTCTTCTGCATTTTATCCTGAAACTGTGCACCTCATTTTCATCTCCTTTCTCCAGTAGCCTCAGCAGCTCTGTCTCCCTCTGTTTCTCACTGCTTGCACGTTGAAACCTAGTCGTCAACCTGGATTATCTGTTTAACCATGTTTGGACAACCGACCACCACTAGAGGAAATCACATAGCTGTGGGAGGATGGGCCAGAACAGATTTATAGTTTCTAGCTTCAGTTGGGTACTTAAGTCTTCCTGGACATCCTTAAGCTTTTCATCAGTCTCTCTTCTATGCGTTATTATTCTAGGCTCCGATAATTCTTCTCAAATTCCCTAGCCTGCTCCTATCCTTTGATTCACAGAAGTTGACTCTGCTTTGGAATTCACAGAGAAAACAGACCAGAGTAGGAGGACTCTTCTAGTTTCTCAACATTTCTGTGTCCACTCGAGCTTTTCTCTCCCTTCCTTCTCAGAGGAAGCAGACATTCTTTCTGCTAAAAAAAAAAAAAAAGATCCCTCCTCTTTGCTATGGGTGCCATCATCCCCGTTTCCTCAGGGGCATCAATCCATCAAATATCATGGCTGACTCTTGTAACTGCAAGATTCCTATAACTACTCGAAATGAAACTTACTGGAAGAACATCAGGGCACTACCAAGTGGATGGAGTTGTGGAGAAGCGGGTTTAGAATCAGAGCAAGAACCCAGACTAGAAGTGCTTTTCTGTAAGAAAAAAACTGCTGGGATGAATGGGTTCTAGCTATTTCTTCTATCCTGTTTTATTCTACTCAAGATTTATAATCCTAGAAGAGGGACTCTATTTGGCTAAATTTGGGTTTCACATGTACCCTGTAAGTGTATACAAGTCTTGAGATGTGGGGAACTTCTAGCTTCAGTAAGCCATAAAATAGTGCCATATGGTTAACTCTCCCTTCTGGACTACATACAATGGGAAAGAGATAATGTTTCACGCAAAAAAATAAGGATATTATTAAAAAATGGAAATTCATGCTGGGCAGTGAAAAATTTTAAAGACTATCTCCTTCAAGCCAAAAATCTTAGCATTGATTTTGAGAATAATAATAATAATAATAATAATAATAATAGCAGCTATCCTTTAATGCGAATATGCCTGTTAACATATAAGAAAGTGTATATATTATTCAGAGGTCCCTAAATCAAGACAGCAGAGGATACACTGGAAATCTGGGACAAGTACCCTGCTCAAGTGATAGTGTTTATAAATATCTTTTGCTTACCAGCAGCAGTCTAAGTGCCTGAGGTGACCAACACTTTATTTTTTCTTTCTAGAGCCACAGATCAGGCTCCACATTTACAGGTCTGGTAAGTCACCATGTATCCAACATAGAGATAGCCGGTAGTCCAGCCCAAAGGAAAAGAAGTGGAATCACTGCAGAAATGATTTAATACATGCTTGAAAATCATTCCTGGCTGCATGGACACCTGAGAGAAATCTGCATTTAATAGTTCTCATCTGACAACCACAAACGTTAAACCTTAATAACATGTAATGTTGCAGAAGTTTCACCTCTCTGTAGTCCCTAAGCACTATCTGTTTTGAGGGAAAACAGCTACCAAAAGCATATTCAAATGGTTTCAATTTAATATGATGACTAATAAAATAATGCTGAACACTGAGCAGAACTCTAAAACCGACTTCAGCGCTTCTGACCATGTTTCTATTTCCTGAATTAATAATTTTCTTAATACAGACACATCTAATATAATATGGCTGTTTGCTTTTATGTATATTGTGTGTCGCTCAAGAAATACATTCTTAGATTATACAGAGAAAATCAATTAACAAGTTGGAATAATTCCAAAAATTCTGAAACAATTTTATGAACCGAAATGATATTTTAGGACAATTTCTAAATGATGTTACATAGGGTTTTATGAGACATATGTCTTAGAAGGTAATTGAGAAACATTTTAGCCTAAATTCTTTATTTCATGAGATTATCAATGCTCTAATAGCATATGTTACATAATTAAAATCAAAGACAATTCAATACAGAACATGGGATTGAGTATGAACAAAAAGCATGCTCCTGAATAGAAGCAATATATGGTTCCAAAAACTGATATGAAAGCGGATATATTGCCTACCTTTGACATTTACCTTTATGTCCAGAAAAAAAATTGTCATCTTAAATATTAACTCTTGCTCTTTTTTCCAGAGCCACTCATTTTCAAATTTCTAATAGAAAATGTACTGCTATATATCAGGTGTCAAATAACGACTTTATTGACAGTCTCTTTGTCCTTCTTCAATATTACCATAGGTCTTCACAAAGAACAAACACACATCTCAGAACTAGAATATATCAAATAATTTCCCAAAGAGATATGCCAATAAATTCTCACAAATAGGGAATGCAGGGGCACCTGAGTGGCTCAGTAGTTGAGCGTCTGCCTTTGGCTCAGGCCATAATCTGGGTCCTAGGATTGAGTCCCACATCGGGCTCCCTACAGGGAGCCTGCTTCTCCCTCTGCCTGTGTCTCTGCCTCTCTCTCTGTGTCTCTCATGAATAAATAAATAAAATCTAAAAATAAAATGGGATTGCAGGGAGGAAGTGAGGTTTTCATTAAGTATTATCTTAAAATAGATATATTTATATAGAGCAAATCATATGTTTAGTCTATGTTGTTAGCAAAACACACACACATACAGAATCAGACTTTTAGAATTATATAAAACTGTACAGATTAGCTAGACTGTTGTTTCATAAATGCAGTAAGATTATTTTGATAGGGGGACATTAATTTTTAAAAGGCATATTATTTATGTATTAAGGAAAGTAGAACTAGCACATCAACTGCCTTATTTCCTTGATATCTGCTTTGAGAAAAAGCTAAAAGTCTGCTGTTTGGTTAGTGTTTGGTTTAGTTCTTCTGCTGTGGGTTGTTTTTTGTTTGTTTCTAAAGACTATTTCAGAATGGTAACAATTTGGGCATATAGGTAAAGGTAACTATGTATTCACTCCACAACTCTTGGAATTTTCCTATGTACTAGAAAACTGTCATAATATTAGTTATTTCATGCCTCTATGCACTTTGCATACATTGACCTTCCCTATCTGCTCTACCTAATTCTGATCATCTTTAAGCTCAAATACCATTTCCTAGTCAGATGACCTGCCCACACAGAGCTAGGCACCCTCCCGTCTGTAAGCACACTGTATGCCATCCCCAGGCAATGATATTTGTTGTATAGAACCTATTTGTTTTCAATGCCATCCCTTCCACTTTCAAGGGACATGCAGATATGCAATAAAATCACACGAAGACAATTTTTAGGGTACTGATATAATTCTCCAGTCAGACTTGGTGAGGAATAAGAATCCACATTTTTTAAAAGTCCTCGGTTGAGTCTAATGCTCATATATCGTTAAGAATAAATGTACTAACCTGCAAACTTGAAAGTGAAAGAGCTTTTCTTACTCATTTACTTATAGCTTGTTGATTGAAACGTGACACATGGTAGGCACAGAGCAATGTTTAGGGAAGCATATAATGCAGTAGTAAATAGCAAATCAGTAATGGTGATGCAGACAGCAATACATGGAGAAGTTCAGATTAAGCTGGAAGCAGGCCTGCATAGACCTGATCTTTAAACGAGGTTTGGCTGAAAAGACAAGAATAGTAGGAGGATCATCAGCTCTAGCAGCACAAACTACTTCATGCATTCAGGCATAAATCTGTAATATTAAAGGAAAAATACTTCCTGCTGTGGGGATCAGAGCTCCTGGTTAAGTGGTCCCTGTAAGAGCAAAATCTTCTAATGCTCCAAAGTAACTGCAAACTTTCTATTGACAAAGAACTTAGTTGTATTTAAGTATTTTCACGTGGTTGTGAGGATATTTTTATGCAATTTTATTATAGGTCATCTTTTTTTTTAAATGGGGTCCCATGTCTCTTTCTTTGGCAAAAACATATAATTCTGTATTTAAAATAGTTTCCTCAAACTGAGCATTCTGAATACTATAAAGAGATGTTTTAGTACACATGATTTAGATAAATATATCAGGCAGGCAGGAAGCATTTGGCTTACTGAGGAATGAGTCACTATCTGAACTAAAATATAAGAAAAGTGTCCTTGCAGCAAGGAAAGGTCATTCCTGATGGATGAAGCATGAGTGAAGGCCTCATCACTGCCTCCTGCGGAACTTTTCCCTTCCTTTCAACCCCTATTATTCATATATAAAACTATTCTTTCTCTCCTAATTTGCCCTTCCTTTTATGATATGAAATTGTGAGATTTCATTAAGTAATAGAAACTCAAGTGTTCAGAGTTGATTTCAATGAATAATACTAACAACATTATTAATTCATTAGTGAAAATTAGTGCTATCAAGGCATGGAGATTGTTGTAATCATCTCTGTATCCTCAGTTTCTTGAACACATCTGGTAGACAACAGGCAGATGACAAACATTTGTTAAATAAATCAACGAATTAGTGATACTAGGTCCACTCTTCCATGCAGTAAATGGAGTGCAAATGGAAGTTAGTGTTTCTGTGTTATAAAATACATTTCTTTTTACACTCAAACCTAGACTTAAGAGAATCCAGAGTAGCATATCTTGAAGCTCAAAACGCTGCAGCCAACCATAGTGCTAAGATTGTAGACTACCAGTTGACATTCTTCCTATCTTTCTAAAGCCTGGATTGAAGTGCCCTTGAAAGCCATCCAGAATAGATTGAAAAAGGATGCAGAGGGATGTGAAGTGTCTATCCAGTCAGCCATAATAAGAAAAATCACAAGACCATCCAGAAGGGGAAATAGTACATCTTATCAGGAAGAAGAAAATGCATTTTCTTCTGCTGTTGGTATGTTTATAAAACTTGAGATTCGGTTTCCTATCATCAAAGACCCAGAAACCATGAAAATTTATTTCCCAAATTTTTCATAATTAAAAAAAAAACCAAAACCTCAGGATGGATATCACAGAACCTCAAAGCTGGTGCTTTTTAAATTTTTGCTGGGTACAAGATCATTAACAGAGAAATATACCATGACTAACATGTCATACAGAAGTCTTGATGTCTTTAATGTTGCTATTAACAGCAACAGGGAAATTCAGAGCCTCTTACTCATTCCCTCATTGTTTGCACCTGATGTCAACTTAGTCAGAATGATTTGTTGAAAATATGTAATTCGGAAGGCATCTCAAGAAGTAATGTGGGATGTATAAACCGGGCCTGCCTAATTTCAAGTGAAATACAAGAGAGAAATGCATATTAATGTAAAATGACTATAAATCAAAAGCTATTTCATTTTCTAGGGTAGTATAAAAGCCAAACCTGTTTGAAACCATAATTCAGCTGTCATAATCTCTTAGATATACCACTGACCTTCCTTGGAAGCTTCTGTCACATGGAAGTGAATGGATCAGGAGGAGGAACATTAAATCACACGACATTACTGAGAGCCAGGTACTTGAAAGTAATTTAGCTCACTTGAGCAAGTCCTTTAACCACAAGTTACACTTTTCCTAGATAGAGATTCCTTGTGCTGTACATGCACATACATTGACGTAAAACACGTTCACTGGGTAGACTCTACAAAGAGATTCATTGTGCATTCCATGCCTGAGCTTACAGATTTTTTTCAATCAATACTGAACTTGGGGGCTCCAGTGTTTTCAAGGAACAGCTGAAAGATTTTGTGTTGTCATTCCTGAGCCACTTGTCTGATTAACTTAAGGATGTATATTTTCTCTGGGTATTTTACATTTATTATTAATAAGTAGCCAGTATCCAACATGATTGCTTGGCTGCCTACCTCTCCAAAATGAATCATTTTATTAAAACTGTAACTTCAATGTTAAGCCTGAGGTAGGAAACGGGCTTGAATCTAAAATCATGTTATTCACCAATGCCAAGAATTGGTGTTACAGATTAAAAAAAATAGACATATTTTTGGAAGGTGGGTTAAAGAACAATCTGCCTTTGGAACTTACGGAGACTTTCAAGCTAGAAGGAAATAGATGATGTTTATTTGACTCCATGTGCAATTTGTTACTGGATTTTCAATAAAGAGCTGGTGGTGTTTCTATGGACAATAATTATTTTATCATCACCTCTTCCTTCAAAGACAGAAGATTAAATTATTACTTTAAAAGCTTTTAAAACTGTGTCACAATTTGTTATGATTGTGGATGAAGGAGGGTAAGGTGAGGAATACAGAGACCTCTGCTTAGAGCTTCAAACAGCTATCTAGGAGCTGCACTACAAATGGGTAGATCCATGTTTTACACTCAAGCCCTTCCCTTAATGAGTATCTGATCTCCAAGAGGTTTTGTTTTGTTTTTTCAAGATAAAGAGAAAACTATTCATTTTACAGTTGAGGAATCACTGATTCCCCAAGAGCTTATGCTACCCACAAGGAAACACACACACACACACACACACACACACACACACACACACTTTAAGAATCATTTCTATTATCCAATACAAAGACTAAGAATATAAAGTCCTTGGTTCCATTTAAAACTCTACTAATAAATTTCCGGGTATAGTACTCTGCACCTCAAATTTTTACCTATAAGACTTCCAAGTTGGGGATTTAAAAGCTAAAAACAAACATTCTGCATACATTGAATAATGAGCTTCTATTTTTAAAAAAATCATGTTATTAAAGCATGATTTCAAATTACTTGTGTAATTAACAAATGGATGATCAGTAAATATTTGTTTAATCCCATTTATGTGGATGAGGTGCTATGATATATGATGAATAGTATTTTAAAAAATAATGCACAGTCCTTGACTTCACAAATGTTACAATTTTCATGGCAAAGTCAAGTTTTCAATGGTTTCATTCATGTTTCCAGAGTCATTTATAGATCGACTGCAAACAATTTTATAACAACCAATAGCCATCCCTCATACTGGGTGAACAGAAGTCTACCATAAGAGGCTGGATGACTTTTAAGGAATTTCAGCATAACTTGGCATAATTTCTTGAAAAGATAATACTAGGTAGACAGTTTGCTTTTTCATATACGCAACCCTCAAGCTCTTGTGAGCTCTTACATAGAAACACTCTCAATTAACTAGAAGGTAGAAGGAAACAATTATTCTAATTGTCATAGAAAATCTGGAAATATTTCTTCTTACTATCACTAAAGTCAGTCAATTTATCCCCCACCTTATGAATCTGTCTTGAGACTCCTAAGGCTCCCGTGGTATACCTTGTTGCCTGGTGATGCCTGCCCCCCATTAGTTCCATAGCCACATAACATTTCTGGCCATTTTTACAAGCATCAGTACTTTCCCATCTGAGGACTCCTCTCATATTTACTCTAAAAAATAAAGTTAAAAAATAGTTTAAGTCACCCCCAAAACAACTTCTATAGAGAGCCACCTTCTAGAACTGATTCATGAAATTTGATTCTGCTTCTGACTAATGAGGAAGATTTTAAGTTCCCTATTATTTCAAAGAGTGGCAAATTAGAGGCTAATTCCACCTAAAAAGAGAAAAGAAAAAAAAAGGAAATATCTGTCTGATATCTTAAACTTTTTCTCCTGAGAAAAATCATTGAGGTGTGGGACATTTAAAAAATGTAAAAAGGAAAAATTAAAAAAAAAAAAACAGAAAATACTTAGGTGAGTATAACATTTTCCAAGAGCATTTATATAAGACTGGAAAGAGTACAAGATAAGTAGTCTTTGCTTCTGGCAACTTCTTAGTTATCAGTCACCAAATCTTATAAGGTCCTCATGTACCTAAGTAACCTAAGCCATGAGATAGAAAATGACATGAAAGATATAATATGAAATATAAGAACTGATACATCTCAGTGAAGGGATTATATTCCTAGTGAAGAAGAGATTGAGAGATTGAAGTGTGGAAAAGATGCCTTCAAAAAGGAGTCTTCCGTGGTCTTGATGAAGAAAGGAAGTTTCTATCAGGAATAGAAGTAGCTACAAAGAAGAATATCTATCAATAGGCTATTTTCTTTCACCAAGAGCTGAATCACAGGCTAGACATCTCATTCACTCATTATTTCAAAGGCCATCTATATTTTGAGGTCCTCACAAAGTTCTATTTCTATATTTTGAGGTCCTCACAAAGTTCTATTTCTATATCAATTCATGATTTGAGCTTTATACAGTATCTCCAATGTCTACTGGACATCCCCAAAAGAATGTCAAAAGGCAACTCACACATACAAGGTCTAAATACTGAACAATATTTATTTCACTATTGACCCATTCTTACTCATTTAGGCAGTCAATCACTCAACCATTTATCCAATATTTATTCAGTAGCCACCATGTGTTTGGCATTATTCTAGAAGTCAGGAATACAGAAGAGAACAAAACCTTCACAAATGTCTTCCCACATGGCGTTTCCATTGCAGTGGAAATGTACAAACTCAGAAAAATAAAATATAACACATATTGATAAGCTCCAAAAATATATAGAGCAGGAAACTGGGAGGGACTGTAGAGAGGGAAGTTGCCTCATAGAATGTAATCCTCCTCCTGTTTTTTGTTTGTTTGTTTGTTTTGTTTGTTTTTTTTGTTTTTTTTTTTGTCTCAGAGAATGCCACCAATACACACTCAACTGCTGATCCAAAGACAAAGGTTGATTTGTAATGCTGCAATTATTCACTATCCATAATAACCCTCCAATTCATTCAATTATTTCCTTCCCACTGTTATAACATGAGGTCAACCTGACATTATCTCTTATCAAAATAATTACAACACATCTCTAAAAGGCCTCCCTAACTCCATTCTTATACCACTTGAAACCATTTTTTCAAACCGTAGCCAGAGAGATATTATTAAAGTATAATCTTTAGGGCTGCTCAGATTCCTCATGGATAAAACCCAAATGAACTTTTCCTCTCTTGTCCCTCTCTATCACCACCACTCTCTATTTTACATTGTCCTTTCAAGCCATAGACTGAATGAATTACTGACAATCCCCCTCCTTCATACATTTTTCCCTTGTTTCTACACGTGCTATTTCCTTTCTCTCAAATATTTTTCATTCTCCCCCTTCCTTGGTCTCTCCTCCCCCTCTTTTATTTTCAACTGGATAGATTAAACTACTTTCTCAGTTTAGACAACCCCTTCTGAAGGAACTCATCACTGAGATCCCCTGGAACCGATTCCTAGGGCTTCCCACAGTACACTGGGCATATGCATATCAGAAATCTTTCATCATTATGTTGAAAAGCAGTCACCAATGCAGTAGAATGATACTGTGATGTCAACTTGTAGTTCCTTCTCCCTCTCTTCTATTCAAATAGTTAGTTGGTACTGACAATGTTGCTTTATGGAGAGATGCAGCAGAAAGAATAGCCCACAAACCCTTCGGCTACCAAAGGATGGAGAGGACTTTTAGGTGTAGGCGAAAGGACTAGGTTCACAACATGAAGGAAAGCCGATGCCCTCGCCATTAGAAAGAAACTGTGAGAACGGAAGTCTGTGGGTTCAAGAGCAAAGGGAACCTGGGCTTGACTCCCAGAGCAGAGTCCAGGGGCGAGTATGACTGTGGGGTGCATAGGTGCAGATGGTTCCATGGGCAGTTTCCAAAGATGTCCCAGCCTCCAAAGTAACATGACAAGCAGAAAGATCCCTGTGAACCAGGGCTTTGGGGGACACAGGGATATTCTGGAGCACCAGGGACTGAGGACTCTATGCCTCGGCAGTGCATGAGAACTCTTGTTTTTAGTATAATCAGGGTGGAGAGATACTCAAAAAAGCCAAAGATAAGTACAGAAGACATGCTTGGCTCCCTACTCAATACCTATCTGCTCTTCTACCTTATTAGGAACCACCACTCTTCTTCAGGGCATCAATGTGCCTAACCAAAAACTCAGTGATTTCCTGCCTTCCTCATAGCTAAGAAAGCTCAATAAGATGTAAGCCAAAGGTCTTATGGGGACTTCCTGGAAAGTTCTGGAAGATGTGCCAACTCAGTTGGCATCCACACTTTGCCTTTTTCCTTTCCTCAAGTTCTTGCCTGTAAGTTCAATAGTGACAATGAAGACTGTCTTTGTCACTGTATTATCCCCAACAAAGTGCACACTGCACAGTAATGATTTAACAACCATCATGCAGTAAGCTACTATACAGGAAAATTTCTGTAAATGCAAATGATTATTGCATCTGAGCTCTGGATTTCCCAAAGCACCCAAAATAAAAGGACGGCATTTGGCCATATGTTCCTAAAGAGAAAGAACTACATATTACCTATATTAGGGACTTCGGATACACACAGCCTGATGTCATTTTTTAATTACTTCTAAAGCATCAAAAAAATAATACATGAGAATTTTGAAAAAATATTCTGAACCACTTTTTATTCTAATAGTATGAGGACCCTCCCCTAGCTCTCAGTGTAATGAGCCCCTAAAATTATCTGACCATGTTGGTGCAAGTCAGGATTAGGCTAGTTTATGCAAGAGTAGCAACCAGCCTGTAAGTTTCAGGGATTTATCACTATAAATTGTGTTTTCCTAGCTCAGGCCAGGTCTACTGCCAGTCTAGGTGGTCCTCCAGAGCAGCTCTTCTCCTAAGGTTGGCTAAGGATTCCAGGCTGCGTTAATATTTGGCACATTTGTGTCAACACATGCCTTCCATGGTCACAATGGCAGGAAAACAGAGTTCTTAAAAATCTCATGTTGGTCATCAAATGTTCTGACAGACAATGACAAATAGGTATCACTGCATTCTAGATGTACCCACAATGCATTCTAGAACTAGTCACACAGGTCTGCTTAGTTGTAGGGTTGTGAGGAAGTATAGACTCCTCCTGTGTTTCCAAAAGGAGAAAAGAAATGGACCTTGGTGATCATGTGCAATCTCTAGCATTCATAGGCAGTTTTTAGAGAAAATATCCTCATATCTCTAAAGACAGAAGTTCCAAAACTTTTTGGATCTAGGATCTCTCTATACTTCAAAAAATTATTGGGGGGGGGGGGGACTCCTGGATGGCTCGACGGTTGAGCATCTGCCTTCAGCTTAGGTCCTGATCCCAGAATCCGGGATTGAGTCCGCATGGGGCTCCTTGTGGGAAGCCTGCTTCTGTCTCTGCCTCTCTCTCTCTCTCTGTGTGTGTGTGTCTCATGAATAAATACATAAAATCTTTAAAAAAATAAGTAAATAAATTACCAGGAGATGGTGAATGTCTCTGATAAAGAAGTAATGAAGTAAAACAGGTCATCTGTTTTTTTTAAATGTTTGTTTAAAAAACAAAAATTATTGAGGAGGCTAAGGACTTTTGTTGATGCTTATTTCATCTATCAATATTTATCACATTTGAAATTAAAGCTGAGGAATTTTTAAAATATTTCGAATTTTTTAGGAGAATAGTAATATATCCATCACATGCTAACATAAATAATATTTTTTAGTAAAAATGAATAGATTTCCAAACGAGACCAAAAAAATAGAGGAAGGGCATTCTATTATATTTTTGGAAACCTCTTTAGTATCTTTATTAAATAGGAGACAGCTATCTTCACAAATCTGCATTCAATCTGTTGTGATATCACACTTTATGCAGCCTCTGGAAAAATTTTATTGTGTATCCACAAGAGAATAAAACTGGCAGAGGCAAATAACATCTTAGTATTACTATAAAAATAGTTTTGACCTTACAAAACCTGAAAGGGCCTCAGAATACCCCTAGACACTTAAAGAAATCCTGCCTTAAGATGGCTAATGTGATCGCTCCCTGGCACTGCAACATGCACCAAGGTAAAATGCTTGCTGCCTATGATGTCTTCTATTTTGCTTTACTTTTGCTCTGAAAACTTTTATTAGGTCAACTCATTGCGGTCTGATTGAAAAGTATTCAGCGCCTCAATCAGAGGATAAACTTGCCAGCTGGTTTTTCCAGAAACGATCTGTGAAGAATGTCTCCATTACCTTAAACAATAGTATTGTTTTCTTCTTCTGCTGTGCCTGTTCAACTTTCTCAGTGACTCCATCTGTCATTTTCTGATCAGCAGCTGAATAGGCACCTTTGCTTTCACATCCTCTTAAATCCACTTTCTCTATCCCTTGGGACCCTAAATCTCATAGTATGAGGGTCGTTATCCTTAGCATACTCTTTCTTCCTACCTGTGGGGCTTATTATCTTCCCCTTTCTTTGGTTTAAATCCCTTTATCAATAGGGTTCATGGATTCTCTGAGATGGTATGAAGATACTCCTTTCCGTTTTCTTTCTAATTAAAATAACCAATCAACAAATAGTCATTGAATAGCTACCATACACAAAAGACTTGTAGTACATACACAGATTCTACATTTATTCAAATAAATAAACTATAGATTCTTCATAGTGATTTAAATATTATCAAAACAAACAATATATTGGAGTAGAAAATAAGATATACAAAGTCAGAGGACAAAAATAGAAATGTTTTGAGTCCCTTTCCTTCATTTGGACCTCAGTTTTTCAATCTGTAAAATAGGACTAACAGGTCTCAGAAGTCTGGGAATTATTCTTTCTGTGGGTCAGGCCAGGAAGTTTATACCCACTCCTGACTCCTCCCGGGCCTCCAGCAAAGCTACAGGGTTGTGGGTGTCCTGGGGCAAATTACCTTGGTGCTAGTGGGACAAAGTGGGACCCATCCTCACACCCAGGCCTCTGACCAAGGCCTTCCGGGTCGTTTCTCTTGCTCCCACCCACCCACACACTGCAGAACATTCTTGTACTGCAGGGACAGAGAGGGGAGGGCACGTACAGAAATCCACCAACAGTGGAGATGTGCTCAGGTTTGGGCAGGGGGCCTGGAGATGGTGTTCTACCAACGTGAGTGAGACTCAGAGGGTAAAGGTACAGGGCCACTCCCTTCCACACTCTCTGCAGGTGGTTGTCCTCAGCCATTTTGCCCCTGCCCTGAGATCCCCTGGCTTCTTCATCTTTGCATCCAACTTTGCTGTCTTTAGGGGCCAGCACCCTGATGCCATGCATGATGTCTGCCAAGAGTTGGCAGCAAGCCTGGAACACTGAGCTGTACCATGGGAGATGTTCTTGCCATGGAGCTTATGCCGTCTTGAAGCAACTACTACTGTAGGTGAGGAAGCTACACTGCAAATGCCTGCAGTACCAGGAGGACCTCCAAACAGCTGATGTCCTTGAAGTTGAAGAGCCTCAGTATTTAGCAATTCCCCTCTTGCAGTAGAATCTTCCTCTCTAAGGATTTGAATTCAAATCCCCATTCTGCCACTCCTGGCCCTGTGGTCTTGCACAAGTCCCTTAACTCTCTGAGCCAGAGAACATGATATAATACTAAGCATACAGTAAGTGCTCAATATATGTTAGCTTACTATTGCTATTATTGGTAGGATTATTACAATTTTTATATTTCCATTTATTAATTGTGTGACCTTCATCAAATAACTGTTCTAAGACCCATTTCCCTCAAAATGGAGATAACGGCACCTGTTCTCCTAGGAGGGATGTGAGAATTAAATTGCAAGGCAACACATAAAGGTTAGCTCCTTTTACTTCCATCCCTACTTAGTAACCATGTAACTTCTGCTTGTTACTTCACTTCTGAGTCCTCAGTTTCCTCATCTGCAAAATAGGGGCAAACGGTATCTACTTCCCTAGAACCGTGAGCATTCAGAGATGATGTTTGACATAGAGTTACTGTCAAGCATGTTACCTGAGTATTATTATTCTTGTTGCTGTTATTATTAGCCCTCCTTACCAGCTATATGACCTTGAACAAGTTCCTTATGCTCTCTGAGCCTCAGTTTCCTCATGGGGTAAGATGGGAAAATTCAACCCCTTTCCTAGTCTCACTCTGAAGAAGAAACAGCTACTTCAGTGCTCTGTTCTTACCAGGTGTTTCCTGGCTCTGTGACCACAGGCAAGTCCCTTCCCTTCTCTGCACCTCAGTATCCTCATCTGCCCTGTGCATCTAGCAATCTCCACTTATCCAAAGCTGTGGGATGAGGAGGAAATAGCCTCAGCCTGGTGCCTGACTAGGAATGGCATGGATGATGTTGGAGTCATGGTGACTCCTGGGGTCACTGATGAGGAGGAACTTGCACCTGTCTGTGTAGAGCTTTGAATAGTCCTGGACTGGCAGCCCTTCCCGACGTCCTGCAGCAGCAACACAAACTGCTTCTTGGGGCGGTGGGTGAGGGCAGTGTGGAAGCAGCTTGCTCTAAAACCGTAGGGGATTCCATGTAAGGTAGATCCCAGAGAGCAACCCATACATCATCTCTGCCTAAAAGACTCAGAACTGACTAGAAGAAAATATCTAAACCAGTTCTCCTCTCAAAAACATTCAATGGCCTACTCGGGGACATCCAGGCATCATGGACTACAAAGAAGGATTGAAAGGGAACTCAAGCAGCTGGACGTTAAATCGTGGCTCCTTCACTGATCAGCTCTGTGGAGAAACGCAATTTTTTTCTTGGCTCTACTTTCAATTATTCCTTTAGGCCTCATTCTCCTCAACTAAAAGAAGAATATGTTGCCTTTCACACTCACTGACCTCTATCGTTCTATGATTCAAGTAAGGGTTTGATGAGCCATCTATGTACTAGCAAATCTCCTGATGTATGTTCTTTTTCACCATCTATATCACATACCCCGTGGAAACACTACAAATATTAATGATCAATGATTACTTCACTTGTCAATTGTTATCCGAAATTCAGAACAAATTCTAGACCAATATAGTAACAGGGGCCCCTGAGGGAAAAAGCAAAGCAGCCAAGGCGTCTCACAAGATAGCTATTTACTTTTACTCCTTAGAAGTGGTAAAAGTTGTTAGTTAGTAATTTCCTCTGGGGATGCCCGGGTGGCTCAGTGGTTGAGCCATCTGCCTTCTGCCCAGGGTGTGTTCCTGGAGTCCTGGGACCGAGTCCCACATCAGGCTCCTGCATGGAGCCTGCTTCTCCCTCTGCCTGTGTCTCTGACTCTCTCTCTCTGTGTCTCTCATGAATAAATAAATACAATCTTAAAAAATAATAATAATAAAAGAAAAATTAAAAAAAGAAACCTCCTGTGGAACTTCCTGATGTAATCTGACACTGGCCTCCATACATGGAGGGTAGAGAGAGACTAAAGAAGCAGATGACTCCAGATTGGTAGATGGCAGGTTTAATAATCAAGGGAACTGACACATGAGGCTTGTCTTGGGCAGCCTCAAAGCAAGTAGATTGCACTCACCAGCCAGCTCTAGGTAGATGCCCTAACTGGGTTTAGCCACATATCCAAATCCAGATAGCCTCAACACATTCCTATCTCAAGGCTGTATCCTGGAACATCTTCTAGGAGCAGGGAACTCAAGCAGAACACACATGACAAGGACAGGCAAGGAGGTGGGGAGCCTCCAATTGCCCAGATCCAGTTCACGGGTCAACTGGAAATTATATTTCTTGATGGCCTCCTCCAACAGAAGTAAACTGAACAGTTAAATTGCTAGTAAAATGTTTAAAATATTAACAACCATATAAAATATGGTTGATAGCTGAGAACCTGAGGTTCTCTCACTGCTATCTCCAAATACCATGAGAGAGAGTTGCGTATGATGGGGGAAAGCTTGAATTTTGAAATGCATGAATAGTGAGTCTCTTATCTCAAATTTTAGGTTTCAACCAAACTGGTTCTCTTATTGAATCATTTAAAAAATCTATTGAGGAGGAGGAAGACATTGGCAATAGAAACCTTAAAGACCTAAGATTCAGCTTGTATCTCTAGGTTCACTACCAAAGTCTAAAAGAACCCCATTAGCATTAGAGGTAAGAAAATGAACATGAAAGAAACCAACCCAATAATTCAGTAGATCTTGATCTCTGGAATCAGAAAGACACAAATTTGACACACATTTCTGTCATTCAGAAGTCAAGTTAATATATCGGCAATAACTACTCAAGTTACTCAACCTTGGTAAGCACCTCATCCGCATGGAGTTGTCCTCATCAGTATGATTGAAATGACAAAGTGCTTGTACCTGGCACACTTCAGGAATTCAAAATAATTGCTTGACAACATCTTACTTTTGACTAAATTATAAGGTTGATATGGATTTGAGGTCTAAAGTATATGAAGAGATAATTTTAAAATACCCAAACTTTCTGGAACATATACTTTGGCATATTCATTTTCATGTGATTCGCTGTAATCACTATGGAAAAAGCTGGATCATTCAAATAAGGAGACATCTAGGAAGAGAACCAAAGCTCTGACTTCCACTTTGCTGGACTGGTTTCACATAAAGGAAAGAAGACCTTGAAACACTCTTTTATTATAGAATTAACCACAAGATTTAGAGACACGATTCTTAAAGGGTAAAGTTGATAGAAACCAAATATAATTTTTAACTAGCTTTACAAATTAAGTTCTTGAGGAAAAAAAAGTCACATCTAAATGTCTGCCATAGGCTTATCAATAGTAGTAATAATAGTAATTTTTTGCATATCGTGACATTGACTATCTCAACAAAATAGTACCTCTCTGTAGTCTTAAATTCCTGTTGGAGAAGCAAAGTGTACTGCCAATAACACAAGACTGGATTAGGCATGCAAATGAGAATCCAGAATCCAGGGCCTTTTGAGTCCTTTTGAAAGGGAAAATGAATGACTGGCAGGTCTTATCAAAATGTTTGAAAATGATTTCAGAAGAATTAAAGAAAAAGGTGCAATGATCTACAGCTTCCTACAATGGCTCATAGAGTCAGCAGCTGAGCATGGATAAGGTAGATAAAACCAGAAGACACATCTTCAACTGGGCTGCCAAAATGCATACGGTGCATTTTTACATTAGAAACAATCTCCTATCTGAATAGAAAATAATCCAAAGGAATGAATTTAGGAATTGGTTCAAGAAACAAAACTAAATTTCAAATATGTGAAAATTTGTAGAAGTCTGCACGTGAAGAATAGCGGGAAGTTCTCAAATAAAAAAGAGTTGAATATTCTCCTGTACCTAATTAAATGCAATAATCAATAAATCTTTTACCGCCCAAAACACACACACAGTTACAATAAAATCCCCACTGTGATAATTCCCCTGAGTAAATATTTCTGTAATCAAAACTCTCACATATCTCTCAGTCTACATTTACAGATACAGAAATTATTCTGGTAATCTCTCTATCTGGTATGCTATATAATTTATATGCTATTTTCAAGCTCTCACATCCTTGTCTCTAAGCACTTCCATACTCACATTTATGGGAGTAAAAATTGTTTTGTTAATATCTGTATCTGGTAAATATTCCTATGTCATTTTCCAGTCTTAAATATATCTTACAAATGAGACAATGCCCAGGAAAGCTTTACTGAACTTATTACATTTTGACTATCAACATGGCCCAACCCCCAAAAAAGTTATTTGGGGAGCGGTGACAAGGTGTGACTATGTTTGTTGTTTGACTTAAATCAAATCATTTCTGACACAGTTCAAATCCTTAGGAACCTATCTATGGCCAATTCAAACAAATAAACACTTGAATAAGAAAAGTAGAATGAAGTCCTGCTGTCATACATTTCACTTAATAGCTGCTTTCCTGGTGTATCTGAGAAGAGTATTTGAAAGGACAGTATGTATTTTCCTATGATGTCAAAATGTCAATTCAAAATCCATCTGTTTTAGCAGAAGAATAATACTTTGTCATAAATGCAAGCTAACAGCCAGTGCTCTACCTGGCGCCCAGAGGAGATTGAGAAAATCCTCTATTGTCCTAGCACAATGTTAGTTATTATTTATAAGGCCTGATAGAAAAAAAATAGTTGCCTGACATTCATATGGTTTTCTTAGGAGAAATGTTCCCTTTCTTCAACAGTGTTTAAAACATTACCTAGGCAGCCAGGGCTATGGTTATTTACCTTGATATTGAATTATTTTTCTAAAGCTTGTCATTTTTAAGGAAGAGATGCTAAATATTGATAAGGTTTGGTTAGTTCCACACCAAGAAGCATAGAGAAAACCAGGAATAAAATAAAGCTTTTCTCCCACTGTGCTGTAAATACATTTCATTCAAACCTGGTGTGAATTCCCCTCAAGTCTATAGTCCTTAGAATTTTAAGACTGGAAGCATATCAAAGCTAAGATTGCCAAATTAGTACCAATTTAGTGCAATTTAAAATTGTGTAATTTTGTATAAGAGAATACAAGCTGAGACTATCTTATTTTGTCTAGTGACATGTATGGCTATCTCCATGGTCTTTATTGCTTCACTATTGATGGTATAGCAGACAGCTTTTCAAAATATCATGTAGCTTTCTGGCTAACATGGGAAAAAATTACCTATAGAGGCCAATTGTTGGTCTGTTGGGTATTCATCTTTCAAAAAAACCCACAAAATTTAAAGAAGCTAGCCAAAGAGACCAACTTGCTGCTAATAAATAAAAGTGTGATGTTGTAGCCATAATACCTTATGTAAGATGTGATTTAGATACGACCAATGATTCTTTTAAGAGCAGGTTTTACCAATAAGCGTAAACATAATATGTATAAGAAAGGTGCTAGAGCAGTAGGAGATGGGGGTGCTGATTTCTTACATTTCTTATGAGCATCTTGGAGGACTAGGGAACATTTTCCTCCCTTTCTCTTCCCAAGATATAATAAAACACCTCTGGTTAAAGTTCAGCAATATCTGGAAAACTCCTTTTCATCAGTCCCTACATCTTCATGTGTGAAATGAGACTACTGGATCATACCATTCACTCATTCGCTTGCTCACTCCTCAAGTATTAATGAGTACCACATCAGGCCTGTGCTATACATTGGGATGTCAGAAAAAAAATAGGCCTAGTCTCTGAAGCACTGAAGTCCACAGACTGTGAGGGAAGACCTATGTCATCCACAACAACAACAAGAACATATTTCAATTGTGAAAAGTACTATCAGGAATCAATGCAAGATGCTATGGAAGCATTTAACAAAGAAACTTGACCTGAAGGTGGAGGAGAGAATCTTCCAAACTGAAAGAATCACATCTGAAAGGGCCCTGAGGTGGGAAAGTGCAGGTCGAGTTTGAAAACCCGAGATGAGTATGTGGTTGGAACAAATAGAGCGACGGGGCAACCAGAACAAGATGGGGCTACAGAGCTGGCAAGGAGCAAGATCCTGGGGGTCTCTCAGGCCACAAGGAGGATTTAGGGCTCTAGGCAGAAAAAGAGCAAAAGTATTCAAAGATTGTAAGAAGAGGGATGATATAACTTGGTTATCCCTGAGGTTGATTCCTACTCTGAAGTTCAATGGGAATGTGGTTTTTTCCTACTAATTAAAATTGAAGTTATTTATTCATTATTGGCATTATTATTATCATTGTCTTACTACAGATATTATAAATTGACATAGGTGTGGAACTCAGGTTAATAAACGGTAACTTTATGATTATACTGCTAAATTAATTTAGCTCATTTAGCCTTGATTCCTCCATTCCCAGTGATGACACGGTATCTTACTCTTGGCAACTCAAGTTAAGCAGAATCAGTTCTACTTTTTTTTAAGATTTTATTTATTTATTCATGAGAATACACAGAGAGGAGAGAGAGGCAGAGACACAGGCAGAGGGAGAAGCAGGCTCCATGCAGGGAGCCTGACGTGGGACTCGATCCCAGGTCTCCAGGATCAGGCCCTGGGCTGAAGGCGGCGCTAAACTGCTGAGCCACCCGGGCTGCCCAAATCAGTTCTCCTCTAAATCCTGCTCTCTGTATAGTATAACGCAGCCAAGCACAGTCACTCCTTAGAATTCTTCACCACTCCCATCCTGTTCTGAACTTCCCTTCCTTTCTTTCTGGATATAGTCTACCTTCTCTAAGGCCATTTGTCTTTTTGGGCATCTGGCCCAGGACTCTGTTCTCTCCACGTTGTATGTAACTCATCTCTTCTATTCTCCTTCATAAGATTCTGATATTTTCTAATGATGGTCTCAAACCTACCTTGACCCAGTCCCAGCACATATCCACTCCACATCCTGACCTAGTCTTCTTTGCTGTGAGATCTCCTTCTTCATCTTAGGAGGACAGGACTTTGGGAGACTCCACCAAGAATATTAGAGGTACTCCTCTCAGCCTCTGCTGCTCTGTCCCTTCAACTATACACTAAACATGGGTCTTCCCAAAGAGGTTTGTAGTCTCACCAACCTTTGTTCTGTGAAGGTCACATGTGTCTTCTATTCTTAGATTCTCTTAAACTTATCTGCGTCTTTAAAATTGCCCAGCCCCACTCCTTACCCCCACCATCCAGATCATGATTCCAGGCAGCCTCCAAGTTCTAGTCACACTCTCTCTGATCTTCTCTCAACCAGTGATCAAAACTGGCTCCATGTGAGTGGGCACAATGCTTTCATGGCATTCATACAGTCTTCCCTAGTCTGTGCTTTGCTGTGTAAGCTTTGTGCCCTGAGTTCTCCAGGTTTTGCTCTTGATATTCGGAGCCCATCTTTTTGGAATTCAAACAAAACAAAACAAAACTGTTCTCTCTGAATAAAATCTACGCATTCCAGCCCAAAAGAGTTTTGACTTTCAGACTATTGACTTTGCAATAGATTTATAATAGTCTACCTCAGAGCTCAAAAGTTAAAAAATTGACTCTTTATTCCCTTTAGGTTATTTTGTGAGCTTGTTTCAGTGAGTAATATGCCTCACCCTCCTGAACTAGCTCTACTGAGAGAAAGGTTCCAGGATGCAAAGAAAAAGGAACTATATAAAAGCTAAATTTACCTCTGTAATTCTTTCAAAATTTTAACCCAATAATGAATGAGGGGCTAAAATAAAATAATAGGTTGGACGTTCCAAGATGGAAAACACAGCCATCTATGTTAATTTGCAAAGGAAAGGTAATAAAACATTTCAGATTTTGTTCCCAAGATGAAGCTTCCTTTTTTTAAAGGTTTTATATATTTGTTTGTTTATTTGTTTGAGAGAGAGAGAGAGAGAGAGAGAGAGAGAGAGAGAGAGAATAGGGGGATGGTCAGAGAGAGAGGGAGAAGCAGACTCCCCACTGAATAGGGAGCCCTATGTGGAGTTCGAGGTGGGGCTTGATCCCAGGACTCTGGGATCATGAACTGAGCTGAATGCAGATGCTTAACCGATTGAGTCACCCAGGCACCCCAAGATGATGTTTCCCTTCTGATAAGCTTATCCTCATAAATTTACAACAAAACAAAGATGTGGCTTCACTATTGACAAAGGTCAGTAAATCTGAAAAGAAGTCTTACAAAAAAAAAAAAAAAAAAACAAGAGTAACCTGGAGTATAGGATTTGTTTTCTCAGGTTGATAGAATGTAATTAGAATGTCTTTCCTCATAGTTCTAGAACTGAAAGCAATCAGATCTCAGTAAGGATCGAGGCCCATTTTTCCCTAATTTAAGGTATTTCCACTTAAAATAAAGTAAATGTCAATGTGTTGGCTCAGGCTTTCCTATTCAAAATGTGGTACATGAACTATAAGCAAAGCCATCAACTGAGAGCTTGTTGGAAATGCAAAATTTCAGGTCCCTGCTCTAAACTACTAAATTTCAATCTGCATTGTAATAGAATGGGTTCCCATGATGTATCTATACAAAGTTTGAGAAGCCCCAGGTCCTAAAAATTAAAAAAAATATATTTGATGGGACATTTTATTAAAGATAGATGTAATCAATGATAGATGTAATCAATCAAAAAACTAAGCTTTTTTCTGAAAACAAAAGGTAATCTTAATGTTACTTGCATAGCATTCAACACTGATATACGTAGTTATGTAACAAGGTACATTAATGTTGCTCATGAGCCAAACAAAATATGAGTGAGCCCAAACTGTCCATTCTTAGTCTATTTCTGTGCTGACATGAATTACACCAAGTCCACTGGCAAAATAGAGTTTAGAGAGTCTCACTTGGTACAATTATTAGTCCTCAGTCTATCTGCTCTAAGTTATCCTGCTGTAGCCTGAAATACAGTTGGAATCTTTAAATATTTCTCTGAGAGAATTGCTCCATGGTTTCCCGTGTGTGTGTGTGCATACGCACCTTGAAGGCTATGATTGAAAGCTAACTGAAAAACCAAATGGTGTTGAGTGATACAAAAACCACATCAAAGAAATGCTGTTTTCAAGTCTTAAAAAATTTCTCACTTTAACAGCTCGTACATTAAATAATGTCATGTTGATGAATATGACATATTAGAACATAATCATATTTTCAGTTGCTCCATCAAAAGTCTGAAACCATGTGTGGCATGTTTTTCAGTCACAATAAAAGCTTACGGTGTTCATTTTCCATCTTGAATACTCCCTTATGCACCACCGCATAACCATGTCTCCAGAACTAAAGTGAGACTTGGAGTTAAGCAATCATTCAATAATTTCTAGTGCCAGGTATGGTCTTGGCCTTCATGGACGCTTATAAATGTTTATTGATGATAATTGTCTTATGAAGCCACCAATATTTACTATGAATTACCCAAATTGTCTTTTTGAATTGTTAATGTTTTCTAAATAACTCTATGCTTCATTTTGATTCTTCAACTCTGGCCTATATGTCTATCTTGATGAAGTTCTTCCAAAATGCCCTGGAATACCAAATTTTGAAGACTTGGTATGCCGTTTCTCTTTCAGCCTTCTAATTTTGTCTATTAAAGTGATAGAAAATTGATGAATTCTGAAGATTAAACCTCAAAATTCATTCAAAAGTATTTCTCAGGCAGAAAGGATGACTTGTTCCAGACCATCTGTAATCTCTTTGCTCTTCTGGCCCACAGCACATAATGGTGAGGCAGCTGGTTGGGTTGGAAATATAATAGATGGCTGCTCTACCACCATCCCCACCTCCTTCATGAAGTTTACTGATCTAGAAAGAATGACAGCAATATCTACTGGCTCTTCAAGATTTAGTGTGTTTCGCTCAAGTAATATGCTGGGTGCTTTTCATCTGTTATCTCACTTAATCTTAAAGACATCCTGTGAGGTAGGTGCTGTTATCATCATTACTCACATTTTACACGTGTAGAAACTAGGGACTTACGCCAAATAGCTGGTATTATAACCAAGATTCAAGGCCAAGTTGTCCTGCTCCAAAGTCTCCTCTCCTCTGAGATTTTCATTACCATGACGTTTGCCCAATATAGTTCTCTGACATAAGCTATCCTGTCCAAAGGTGAATAACACTATTCAGGTGAATATAATTAACCTTTAAATTCTTAAAATAGAAACCTACAAACATATATATACTCACAAACACGGACTTGAAATAGAGCTGTTTCTGAGTCATAAATGCTGTACGTGAAGTGACACACACCTGGTGCAAACCTATAAAATGAATGAAATGAGAATTACTAGGCCATTCCTACTGAATAATATCCAATCTCACAGACATCAAAGCAAATAGCTCAATGTACACAAGAATGAGATTTTGTATTCTTTAAATAAAGCATACGTGTGCATTCCGATTTGCAGATACAAATGGACCCACACATATGGACCTCAACTGTTATGACACACAAAGGACATTTTTACTTAAGAAAATCCTGAGGACTTGCTGAATTCACAAGTCCACTTCAGGAATTTGTTCATTCCATGTGCATGGACATCATTACAGGCTGAAAGCTTATTAACTATAATCAAGAAGGTCCTTTTGGAATTATCTTCCTTAGCCTACTTCCAAGGGAAATCATTTGTAGGTTTCTTCAGGGCAATGGTTATCAACCAAGTGCTCAGGCTCATTTTCAAATGTTCCAGATCAAATTTACTGTAATAATGATAACTGCTCTTTCAGTATCCTGATCTTTTTAACTGCTATACATCTTTTCATCTATTTCCATTTCCCTTAGGTAGAGTACAGACTAAGAAATCATCAGACCCATTTTTCAATACTATACATCATCAGAAACAATTTTGATAATCATATTATTAGTGTGCATAACCCCATCCTTCAGAACTCGATGAAAAGAGTCACCTAAATGTCCTGCTCTTGTTCACATGCTCTATTTATATCTACAAATGTCAAAAATTCTAAATGAAGTGTATGAGCCTTGATTGATAAAGAGAGATGGCTCTCTTTTCTAGCAAGTAAAAAATAGTTAATAAAATCCCAGCACCTGCTTAAAATTGATCTTTAAATTCTTCAAAATCGTTCTTTAGTTAATTCAGGTGACACACATTTGTATCCCTGTT
Organism: Nyctereutes procyonoides; assembly: GCF_905146905.1. Lineage (NCBI taxonomy): Eukaryota > Metazoa > Chordata > Mammalia > Carnivora > Canidae > Nyctereutes > Nyctereutes procyonoides. The sequence continues at coordinate 18,175 of NW_026574976.1, read as the reverse complement.
CAGGAATAGTTTTTTAATGCATGATTATTTGGGAGAGATTATTAGATTTATTACCTTTGCTAATGAACACTTAGATAAAAGAGGTATTCTCAAGATAAGTATTCTCATGACATGAACTCTGATTACCATATATTAATTTTCATTTCAAGTTAGAATTATATAAAGAGTGAACCCAGTGGCTTTTACATATAGAAAATGGGACCTCTCCAAAGTACACTCTGCTAGAATTCTCAAGTGTCCCCTGTCACATTTGTAATGCGGCATATTAGTAGAACCAGAATTCGTCATCATGAAAGCAATTCCAGGGGTTTAAGGAAGCAGTGGGTATACCTTAAAGACACAGTGTTTAATCTCAGATCTTTAAAATACTGTGTTAGCCTTGTTTCAGTGGGATTAGGGGAACTGACTCTAAGAATGGTTAGCGAATTGTCTGAGATGCCCCATCCCATATATTCTACACCCAAGACAGTCTAACTTATTTACCCCTTTATCACAGCATCATTTAACACAGAATAAATGCAACAGAGAACGCAACTCCTTGGTAACTGCAAGGTACATCTGTATCTCCAATATTTGAGACAATGTCACAATTTCTCAGTACCAAACAATGCCACCAGGACCATAGAATTCACATTCTCTGTAGGATATGTCCTTGTCCTGAGGAATCTTAGGCTGATGGATATATCATGAAGCCAATGAAACTAGAATTTTAAGGTAAAATTGATTTTATCTCACTGGAATTGAGCAGGGAAAAAAACTTAATGGCCTTCATGAAATCTAAGAACTAGAGGTAACTTATGAGGCCAGTATTAACCAGATACCAAATCCAGATAAAGACACCACTAAAAAAGAGAGAGAACTACAGGCCAACATCCCTCATGAATATAGATACAAAAACCCTCAACAAACTGAATCCAACAATATATTCAAAAATCATGCACCACAGTCAAGTGGGATTTTTTTCCAGGATGCAAGGGTGATTTAATATTCACAAAACAATCAACATGATATGTCACATCAATAAGAAAAAGGATAAAAACCATATGATCATTTCAATAGATGCAGAAAAAAAAGCATTTGAAAAGTGTAATATCCATTCATGATAAAAAAAAATCCTCTGCAAAGTAGGTCTAGAGGGACCATATCTCAACATAATAAAGGACTTACGTGAAAAACCCACAGGTAATATGATCTTCAATAGCGAAAAACTGAGCGCTTTTCCCCTAAGGTCAGAAACAAGACAAGATGTCCACTCTCACTGCTTGTATTCAACATAGTACTGAGGTCCCAGCCACAGCAATCAGACAATATAAAGAAATGAAAACCACTGAAATTGGTAAGGAAGAGGTAAAACTATTTGCAGATAACATGGTACAATATATTTAAAAACCCAAAGACTCCACAAAAAACTACTAGAATTGATAAATGAACTCAGTAAAGTCAGAGGATACAATATCAAGGTACAGAAATCTGTGGCATTCCTATATACTAATAATGAAGCAGCAAAAGTAAAATTAAGAGGTGCCTGGGAGGCTCAGTCAGTTAAATAATCTCAGCTCAAGTCTTGATCTCAGGTTCATGAGTTCAAGCCCCACATTAGGTCCAGTGTGGAGACTAATGAAAAAAAATGATATTAAGAAAACAATCCCATTTACAGTTGCACCAAAAGAATAAGATATCTAGGAATTAACTTACAAAAGAGGTGAAAAACCTACACTCTGAAAACTAAAAAACAGTGATGAAAGATATCCAAGGTGATACAAAGAAATGGAAAGATATCCCATGCTTATGGATTAGGAGAACAAATATTGTAAAAATGTTTACAGTACCCAAAACAATCTATACATTTAATGCAATTCCTGTCAAAATACCAATAGCACTTTTCACAGATCTAGAACAAACAATCCGAAAGTTTGTATGGAACTACGAAGGACCCGAATAGTCAAAGCAACCTTGAGAAAGAAAAAGCAAAACTAGAGATTTCACAAGCCCACATTTCAAGTTATATTACAAAGGCATAGTAATTAAAACAGTATAGTACTGACATAAATACAGACACATAAATCAATGAAACAGAAGAGAAAACCCAGAAATAATGCCACAATTATACGGTCAATTAATCTTCAACAAAGGAGAGATGAATACACAATGGGAAAAAGTCTCTTTGACAAATGGTGTGGGGAAAACTGCATAGCCACAGCCAATGAATGAAACTGGATCGTTTTCTTTTATGATATACAAAAAAATAAACTCAAAATGGATTAAAGACCTAAATGTGAGACCTGAAACCATAAAAATCCTTGAAGAGAGCACAGGCAATAATCTCTCTACATTGGCCGTAGAACATTTTGCTAGATATGTCTCCTGAGACAAAGGAAATAAAAGCAAAAATAGATTATTGGGACAACATCAAAATAAAAAGCTTCTGTACAGTGAAGGAAACAATCAACAAAACAAAAGGTAACCTACAGAATAGGAGACAGTATCTGCAAATGATATATCTGATAAACGGTTAGTATAAAGTTCCTTATATAAAGAACTGATATAACTCAACACCCAAAAAGAACAAATAATCTGATTTAAAATGGGCAGAAGACATGAACAGACATTTTTCCAAAGAAGATATACAGAAGGCCAACAGACACATGGAAAGATGCTCAACATCACTTATCAACAGGGAAATGCAAATCAAAACTACAATGAGATATCACTTCACAATTGTCAGAATGGCTAAAATCAAAAACACAAGAAAGAACAAGTGTTGGCAAAATGTGAAGAGAAAGGAACCCTCTTGCACCATCCATGGGAATGCAAACTGGTGCAGCTACTGTGAAATACAGTATGGAGGTTCCTCAGAAAATTAAAAATATAACTACCCTATGATCCAGTCATTGTACTATTGGATATTTACCAAAAAAAAATGCAATCCAAAGGGTACACGCACCTCTATGTTTACTGAGCATTATTTACAAAGGTAAAACTATGGAAGCAGCCCAAGTGTCCACCCATAGATGAATGGCTAAAGAGGAGTGGTTAGCCCTAAAAAATGAAAATAAAAAATTTGCAACGACATGGATAGAGCTAGAGAATATAATGTTTAACAAACGAAGTCAGAGAAAGACAAATACCATAAGATCTCACTTATATGTGGAATTTAAGAACCAAATGAGCAAAGGAAAGAGAAAGAGAGAGAGAGAGAGAGAGAGAGAGAGACCAAGAAACTGATTCTTAACTATAGAGAATAGAGGTGCCTGGGTGATTCAGTGGTTGAGCATCTGCCTTTGGCTCAGGTCTGGATCCAGGGTCCTGTGGTCAAGTCCCACATCAGGCTCCACATGGGGAGCCTGCTTCTCCCTCTGCCTATGTCTCTGCCTTTCACTGTGTGTCTCTCATGAATAAATAAATAAAATCTTTAAAAGAGAGAGAGAGAGAGAGAGAGAACAAACTGATGGTTACCAGAGGGGACATGGATCGGGGCGGGGGGAGAGAGACAGATAGGTGATGGGTATTAAAGAAAATACTTCTCAAGATGAAAAATGAAATGCTAAAAAAAAGCACTAGAGGGACCTTGAACCATCATATACTGTGATTATTTATTCCAGAATACTGTGGTGTTCTAGTGGACATAGGAAATATCAATGTACTGTACAGCATTTGCTATAACAGAAAAAGGGATCATCTACATGATTAATTAGCGTGTTTACACTTATTTTCTTATTCTGTGTATTTTTTAAAGTATCCCTTCAAATGGCTAATTGTTTTAATGCAAGATGATCAAAATTAGCATTAAATATTTTAACTCTTCTATTATAACATACAATCAGATAAATTCACAAAGTATAGAGCACAGTGAATTACCACAAAGGAAATATATCAATGTAAGCAAAACTTAATTAAGTAAGAGCATCCTACAAGTTCCTCAATCCATGTTCCCTCCCAGTAACTACCCTCTCCCTTCTCTCCAAAGATACTACAGTTTTAAAAAATGTCCATAAATGCTTTTATAATCGTACCTCCAAAGGTGGAGCCCAATTCCCTTCCTCTTGAGTGTGTACTGAACTAAAATGACTTGCTTCTAACCAATGGAGTAGAGGTGAACTGGCAGTGTGTGACTCTGGGAAATAGATTATAAAAGGTACTATCCTTCCTTCGTGCTTACGTGAGCTCCTGGATCACTCACTCTGGAGGAAGCCACCTGCCTTGCCATTTGAACTCTCAAACAGCTGAATGGAGAGGCCCATATCGAGAAGAATGAAGGCCTGTTGGCAAAGCCAGTGAGGAACAAAGGTCTCTTAACCAATCCTTGTGACTGAGGCATTCGGAGTGAGTATATCCACCAGTGCCAGTCAAGTCTTCAGATGATTGAAACTCGGATTTAGACCGACACTGCAGGAGAGACCTTGAGCCAGAACCACCCAAACTGCTCCAGAATTCTTGACTTGTGAAAGACAGTGAGATAATACGTGTTTATTGTTGTTTTAAAGCTCTAAGTATTAAAGTATTTTGTTTTGCAGCGTTAATATTAATATAAGAGTTAACCACTTCCCTGATTGCTAATGCAATACTTTAGTTTAACATGTTTTTCAATCTTCTATTAATAGAATCACTATTATTTACTCTCGTGTATTCAGTTTATTTCACTCAGTATTTTGTTTGTTAGATTCATCCATATTGAAATGTGTAGCTATGATTCACTTCTTATCATTGTTGTATGAATGTGCCACAATTCACTTACCCATTCTATTAATGACATTTGATCTGTTTTCAGGTTTCTACTATTATAATTAACACTTCTATGAACAGTCTTGTACATGTCTTTTGGTGTGTAAGCAAGCATATTTTTATTGAATGTATGCCTAAGACTAAAATGCCAGGTCATATGATTTGCAGATAGTCAAATTTAGTTCTCAATAACAAATATATTTCCAAAGTGGCTGGAAAAAATACTTCCATTAGCAGTATATGAAAATGTCTATTGTTTTATATCCTTGACAGCAATTGGTATCATCAGGGATAAACATTTCACTACTTTTGCTGACTTAAAATACACAGACTAAAAAATAAAAAATAAAAAAATACACAGACTACAAGAAGATACATACAATTCAGTTATCTGACAAAGGAATTGTATCATGAGTATATAAAGAATTCCTACAAATTAATGTAGGACTATAAATGAAAACAACTCAAATTTTAACTGGACAAAAGAAAAAGGCATTTTTAAAAAGAAAGTATCAAATAACCATAGAGAATAGGAAAAGGTGCTCAACATAATAGTATCAGGAGGGGAATGCAAATTAAAAGCACAATGATAAACACAACCACCAGATAGGCTAAAACTCAAAAGATTGATAAGACCAAATTTGGGCAAGGATGTGGAACAAATAGAATTTTTACACAATGCCAGTGAGTAGGTGGTACAACTTTGAAAAATTGCTTATCTATTTGAAAATAGATTTTTTTGCGTGTGAAATACTCACAGTAAATATGCTTATTACTTTTGAGGAACTACCAGAAAAATATAAGACTGAGGCTTATAACTGGGGAAACAATGAAAGCAGGAAGATATCCAAGGGGCAGATTATGAAAGATCTTTTTTTTAATTTATTATCAGTGTGATGGGAGGCCATCAGCATTTCTGACAAAATCTGTTTTTAAAACATCACCCTGTTCATAGTGAGTAGAGTAAAATAATGGAGTGAGAGTCGAAGTCACACATAAAGTAAGAAATGTGGTGCTCGTAGCTTTCTGAGAGTGGAAGTAGTGGAGGGAGGGGAGGAAAAGATACATAATGAATATGGAGCCAAACAGATTCAAAATGTCAGCAAAAGCAAGCACTCAGGGACGACTTCAAAATGTGCTAGTGCTCAGCCACTAGGTGAATTTTTACTGGCAGGAAACAGTAGAAATGGAAAATAGTGGACAGGAAATGGAAATCAAGAGTTTGATTTGAGACATACCAAGTTATAAGGGCCTATCCGACAACAAAGTGAAGGTGTTGAGCACACAAACTCAACACGATGCACAATAAAGTGGAGATAAGAGTCTCAAACTGGAGTGTGAGTGTGTTGGAGGGTGAGAGAGAGAGAGAGGGTGGGAGAGAAAGAGAGAGATGGGGGAGATGGGGGGAACACGTCTGATGGGTCTGATGGGTTATTAACAAATTCTCTGAACCACATGAAACCATTTCAATTAGCATGGCATTAATTCTGCCTTAAAGGAATGGGGAAGGGGATTGCAGGGCTCCTTTCCCCTTGATTCTCTGAGCTATTCACCTGGACTTGGCCTGAGTGCTTGGCAGATGCAGGGGGAGTAATTGAGGATCATGTTTATCCTTTCTGTTGACATCTGGAAAAAAACCCAGGCAAAAGTCAGCAGCCGTTAATTCAAATAAGTATAGCTCCTTTGACAATGCAGTTGAACATCTTTCTTTTTTAAAGATGCAAAGCCTCTTTCTAATCCATCATGCTTTTACCACATCTAAGCTTTGCCACATAACTTACATGTTGGGAGGCTGTTCAAATATCATTGTAAGTACTTCCTGCATTTCTAATAAAGATGTAGTCATCAAAGAATAATATTTTTCAACAGCCCAATTTTGGTAGCTTCACACATACCAGAAACACCTGCCAACTACCTCCACAGACACCTTGCTTCCTAACACTGTATAGTTTAAATATTCATATGAATTATCCATGAAGTATTCCTAATTGATATTTGTCATTCAGATGAACTGCAAAGCTATAGATCTTCCCATCCTTAGAAAGCATGTAGTCTGGTGTATACAAGATTAGAATCAAATTCAATTATTTTATTATTATTTATTTATTTATTTATTTATTTATTTATTTAATTTATTGTTATTTAGTTCATTTTGGCAAGCGATGTTCATTTGTATTTGTGACTGGCAACCTACAGCTTTTGTCTCCTAAAAAGACAAAAAAAGGTGCTAGCCACTAAGGCTGTCAGAACCACACTCAAAGTGCTTTTGACAAAGTTCTTGCATCTCCACTGCCTGCTGTGTCAAAGAGCAGAGTCAAAGGAGAGAGAGAAAAAGAGAGACAGAGAGAGGATAAAATATAGATGAATTAATTACCACGGTCGCTACTCAATTGCATTTGAGTAGTTCTACTCTATGAGCACCATTCAAAACATTATTTCAAGTCATAATTCCTTTGTCTTAAAAGCTTGTATTTCATTCATTTTTAATAAAAATATCATTGTTTTTAACCTTCTACTTTTTGTTTTGTTTTGGTCAAACACAAACCGCTTCCATGGTATGGATGGTGTTGCAAAACTTGATCATCTGCCTTCACTTCAAGGTTTGTACGTGCAGCAAATGGAGGCATGCGCTCGGCACACCGGTGAACTCTCTGATGTCATAATTAAACATGCTTGCCCGAGATTCCTTGAGACACTCCAGATTGGTAAACCCAGTCCCAGGAAAAAAAAGTTTACTATAGTACCATCACTAAACCCCAAATCACAACTGAGAAAGCTATCCAAGGCTTCCTAGAAGCTCCATGCATTCCTCTAGTGTAAATATTCACTCATCATATGTGTGTGTATGTGTACATATATGTGTGTATATATATTTTCCTAATTTCTGAATTTTAAGTCATCTTTATTTTATTATTATTTAATTTTTTAATTTTTTTTTTTATTTTTTAAGTCATCTTTAAACGTTCCTAACTAATGTTCTTACAGGCAAGAAACTAAACGTGTTTCCTCTTCACTGCCATTTTGTCACCACTGGGTAACTTTTTGTTGTAAAGTAGATTTTTCAAAAGGCACTAATGATACCCAATAGTCTCTCACACCACCTTAGAGTCATTTTTCCATAAACAGAAGAAAATGCTTTGGAGGGGAGAAAACAGCACCACCACAGAATCATGGTTTGACACTGATTCTGTTGAATTTATAAAATTGCCAAAGCTTATAGTTAGGAGTCCTTGGATCCCTAAAGGAACCCTCGTTAACCTGAATGATGACACAGGCATAGCAGTGGACATTGTAATGCAGCCCTTTGCCATGTTCTCATCATTGCTGAAGGTAGAGCGACTGCATTCTGACATGGAATAAAAGAAAACAAAATGGAATCTGAATTCCAAGTGAAGAAAAATAGTAGAACATTATGATAACAAGGGTTCAGTTATAAAGTTCATGTGAGCAAAACAAAATACATTATGTGGTCTCATTCATTTTGGGAATATAAAAAATAGTGAAAGGGAATAAAGGGGAAAGGAGAAAAAATGAGTGGTGCCTGGGTGGCTCAGTCAGTTAAATAATCTCAGCTCAGGTCTTGATCTCAGGTTCATGAGTTCAAGCCCCACATTAGGTCCAGTGTGGAGACTAATGAAAAAAAAATGATATTAAGAAAACAATCCCATTTACAGTTGCACCAAAGGAATAAGATATCTAGAAATTAACTTTCAAAAGAGTGAAAAACCTATACTCTGAAAACTAAAAAACAGTGATGAAAGATATCCAAGGTGATACAAAGAAATGGAAAGATATCCCATGCTTATGGATTAGGAGAACAAATATTGTAAAAATGTTTAAAGTACCCAAAACAATCTATACGTTTAATGCAATTCCTGTCAAAATACCAATAGCACTTTTCACAGATCTAGAACAAACAATCCAAAAGTACGTATGGAACTACGAAGGACCCCAAATAGTCAAAGCAACCTTGAGAAAGAAAAAGCAAAACTCGAGATATCACAATCCCACATTTCAAGTTATGTTACAAAGGCATAGTAATATATGAGCGGTTGAGTGGTTGAGCATCTGCCTTTGGCTCAGGTCTGGATCCAGGGTCCTGTGGTCAAGTCCCACATCAGGCTCCACATAGGGAGCCTGCTTCTCCCTCTGCCTATGTCTCTGCCTTTCAATGTGTGTCTCTCATGAATAAATAAATAAAATCTTTAAAAGAGAGAGAGAGAGAGAGAGAGAACAAACTGATGGTTACCAGAGGGGACATGGATCGGGGCGGGGGGAGAGAGACAGATAGGTGATGGGTATTAAAGAAAATACTTCTCAAGATGAAAAATAAAATGCTAAAAAAAAGCACTAGAGGGACCTTGAACCATCATATACTGTGATTATTTATTCCAGAATACTGTGGTGTTCTAGTGGACATAGGAAATATCAATGTACTGTACAGCATTTGCTATAACAGAAAAAGGGATCATCTACATGATTAATTAGCGTGTTTACACTTATTTTCTTATTCTGTGTATTTTTTAAAGTATCCCTTCAAATGGCTAATTGTTTTAATGCAAGATGATCAAAATTAGCATTAAATATTTTAACTCTTCTATTATAACATACAATCAGATAAATTCACAAAGTATAGAGCACAGTGAATTACCACAAAGGAAATACATCAATGTAAGCAAAACTTAATTAAGTAAGAGCATCCTACAAGTTCCTCAATCCATGTTCCCTCCCAGTAACTACCCTCTCCCTTCTCTCCAAAGATACTACAGTTTTAAAAAATGTCCATAAATGCTTTTATAATCGTACCTCCAAAGGTGGAGCCCAATTCCCTTCCTCTTGAGTGTGTACTGAACTAAAATGACTTGCTTCTAACCAATGGAGTAGAGGTGAACTGGCAGTGTGTGACTCTGGGAAATAGATTATAAAAGGTACTATCCTTCCTTCGTGCTTACGTGAGCTCCTGGATCACTCACTCTGGAGGAAGCCACCTGCCTTGCCATTTGAACTCTCAAACAGCTGAATGGAGAGGCCCATATCGAGAAGAATGAAGGCCTGTTGGCAAAGCCAGTGAGGAACAAAGGTCTCTTAACCAGTCCTTGTGACTGAGGCATTCGGAGTGAGTATATCCACCAGTGCCAGTCAAGTCTTCAGATGATTGAAACTCGGATTTAGACCGACACTGCAGGAGAGACCTTGAGCCAGAACCACCCAAACTGCTCCAGAATTCTTGACTTGTGAAAGACAGTGAGATAATACGTGTTTATTGTTGTTTTAAAGCTCTAAGTATTAAAGTATTTTGTTTTGCAGCGTTAATATTAATATAAGAGTTAACCACTTCCCTGATTGCTAATGCAATACTTTAGTTTAACATGTTTTTCAATCTTCTATTAATAGAATCACTATTATTTACTCTCGTGTATTCAGTTTATTTCACTCAGTATTTTGTTTGTTAGATTCATCCATATTGAAATGTGTAGCTATGATTCACTTCTTATCATTGTTGTATGAATGTGCCACAATTCACTTACCCATTCTATTAATGACATTTGATCTGTTTTCAGGTTTCTACTATTATAATTAACACTTCTATGAACAGTCTTGTACATGTCTTTTGGTGTGTAAGCAAGCATATTTTTATTGAATGTATGCCTAAGACTAAAATGCCAGGTCATATGATTTGCAGATAGTCAAATTTAGTTCTCAATAACAAATATATTTCCAAAGTGGCTGGAAAAAATACTTCCATTAGCAGTATATGAAAATGTCTATTGTTTTATATCCTTGACAGCAATTGGTATCATCAGGGATAAACATTTCACTACTTTTGCTGACTTAAAATACACAGACTAAAAAATAAAAAATAAAAAAAATACACAGACTACAAGAAGATACATACAATTCAGTTATCTGACAAAGGAATTGTATCATGAGTATATAAAGAATTCCTACAAATTAATGTAGGACTATAAATGAAAACAACTCGAATTTTAACTGGACAAAAGAAAAAGGCATTTTTAAAAAGAAAGTATCAAATAACCATAGAGAATAGGAAAAGGTGCTCAACATAATAGTATCAGGAGGGGAATGCAAATTAAAAGCACAATGATAAACACAACCACCAGATAGGCTAAAACTCAAAAGATTGATAAGACCAAATTTGGGCAAGGATGTGGAACAAATAGAATTTTTACACAATGCCAGTGAGTAGGTGGTACAACTTTGAAAAATTGCTTATCTATTTGAAAATAGATTTTTTTTGTGTGTGAAATACTCACAGTAAATATGCTTATTACTTTTGAGGAACTACCAGAAAAATATAAGACTGAGGCTTATAACTGGGGAAACAATGAAAGCAGGAAGATATCCAAGGGGCAGATTATGAAAGATCTTTTTTTTAATTTATTATCAGTGTGATGGGAGGCCATCAGCATTTCTGACAAAATCTGTTTTTAAAACATCACCCTGTTCATAGTGAGTAGAGTAAAATAATGGAGTGAGAGTCGAAGTCACACGTAAAGTAAGAAATGTGGTGCTCGTAGCTTTCTGAGAGTGGAAGTAGTGGAGGGAGGGGAGGAAAAGATACATAATGAATATGGAGCCAAACAGATTCAAAATGTCAGCAAAAGCAAGCACTCAGGGACGACTTCAAAATGTGCTAGTGCTCAGCCACTAGGTGAATTTTTACTGGCAGGAAACAGTAGAAATGGAAAATAGTGGACAGGAAATGGAAATCAAGAGTTTGATTTGAGACATACCAAGTTATAAGGGCCTATCCGACAACAAAGTGAAGGTGTTGAGCACACAAACTCAACACGATGCACAATAAAGTGGAGATAAGAGTCTCAAACTGGAGTGTGAGTGTGTTGGAGGGTGAGAGAGAGAGAGAGGGTGGGAGAGAAAGAGAGAGAAGGGGGAGATGGGGGAACACGTCTGACGGGTTATTACATATTATGTAAGATAACGTATATAATAGAGTCACTGCTGTTCAATTAAATTTAAAGTAGCAGGACCAAGGCAAAACTGACTAGAAACTGAGTATAGCAGGCAGATTCCTTTTAGTGAATCACATCTCTTCCACTTGAGGCCAGGCATTTGGGGTGGTATTGGGCCCCTCTGAAACTCCTTGGCTTAAGCAAATCAGAAATTCCATCTGCTTGGCTAAACACTGACTTCAAGTTTGGGTCAAGTCCAATTTTGGCTGTGAATAAAGGTGAGCTTCAAGGAAAAAGTTTTTTCCTGATCTCCCATGAAAGTGATCAGAAAAGAGGTAGTCTTTAGAGGAAAGCTTGAATTAAGATGAAGCTGACCCTGTAGAAAGTGAAGTACAGAAATAGAAACAAACTAAGTACTCGGGCTGGTCTCTGATCAACCATCAACTGAAGACAGGGTATCTCTGAACTTCTAATTTAAGAAAACCAATAAGCATCTTAACTCAAGCAGATGTCTCTGTTGTTTTTATTGATTTTCATAAGCATGTGAGACCAAAAATAGAAATAAAGTTAAAAAGGAAGGAAGGAAGGCAGAGAAGGAAGTGGAAAGGATGGGAAAAAAAAAGCTTCAGTCTGAGTAGCACAAGAGAAAAATGAACCAGAGAAATGTATTCTTTCTCTCCCTAAAAGGTGCTTTTGCAGACATTTTCTTGCAAAATCTATAAATATTACCAGATTTAGAATAAGACTGAATCTTGAGAGATTTGGGCCTCTCGGGTGGGTGAGATACCAAAAAGGACGTTACTTCTGTCCATTTTACAAATGGAAATTGACCAGTGAAAGTTGGGTGCCCGGTCAATGTTACAGTGTCGTACTGTTCGCAGGTACCACAGTTAGAGAATACTCTTGCTTTGGAAATTTGCTTCCCCAAGGCACTCTGGAAAGACTAATCCAGGAATCCTGATGCTTCTGAGAACCCCACAGCCCACTTGAGGGATGTGCAACATTGAGTTCTTAAATCTCTGTAAAAAAATAAATAAATAAGGATTTTATTGTATGTGTGTGTGAGTGTGAGTGTGTGTGTTTTAGAGCAGTGTACCCAACTGCTATTTTCAAGAGATCAAGAATAGTACCATTTAAAGTATTTTGAAAATCCATTTTCAACCAAAACCTAACAACTGGCATTTCCTAGGGCCTGGGTTTTTAAGAAATACTCTGAACCAAATGAAACCATTTCAATTAGCATGGCATTAATTCTGCCTTAAAGGAATGGGGAAGGGGATTGCAGGGCTCCTTTCCCCTTGATTCTCTGAGCTATTCACCTGGACTTGGCCTGAGTGCTTGGCAGATGCAGGGGGAGTAATTGAGGATCATGTTTATCCTTTCTGTTGACATCTGGAAAAAACCCCAGGCAAAAGTCAGCAGCCGTTAATTCAAATAAGTATAGCTCCTTTGACAATGCAGTTGAACATCTTTCTTTTTTAAAGATGCAAAGCCTCTTTCTAATCCATCATGCTTTTACCACATCTAAGCTTTGCCACATAACTTACATGTTGGGAGGCTGTTCAAATATCATTGTAAGTACTTCCTGCATTTCTAATAAAGATGTAGTCATCAAAGAATAATATTTTTCAACAGCCCAATTTTGGTAGCTTCACACATACCAGAAACACCTGCCAACTACCTCCACAGACACCTTGCTTCCTAACACTGTATAGTTTAAATATTCATATGAATTATCCATGAAGTATTCCTAATTGATATTTGTCATTCAGATGAACTGCAAAGCTATAGATCTTCCCATCCTTAGAAAGCATGTAGTCTGGTGTATACAAGATTAGAATCAAATTCAATTATTTTATTTATTTATTTATTTATTTATTTATTTATTTAATTTATTGTTATTTAGTTCATTTTGGCAAGCGATGTTCATTTGTATTTGTGACTGGCAACCTACAGCTTTTGTCTCCTAAAAAGGCAAAAAAGGTGCTAGCCACTAAGGCTGTCAGAACCACACTCAAAGTGCTTTTGACAAAGTTCTTGCATCTCCGCTGCCTGCTGTGTCAAAGAGCAGAGTCAAAGGAGAGAGAGAAAAAGAGAGACAGAGAGAGGATAAAATATAGATGAATTAATTACCACGGTCGCTACTCAATTGCATTTGAGTAGTTCTACTCTATGAGCACCATTCAAAACATTATTTCAAGTCATAATTCCTTTGTCTTAAAAGCTTGTATTTCATTCATTTTTAATAAAAATATCATTGTTTTTACTTTTTGTTTTACTTTGGTCAAACACAAACCGCTTCCATGGTATGGATGGTGTTGCAAAACTTGATCATCTGCCTTCACTTCAAGGTTTGTACGTGCAGCAAATGGAGGCATGCGCTCGGCACACCGGTGAACTCTCTGATGTCATAATTAAACATGCTTGCCCGAGATTCCTTGAGACACTCCAGATTGGTAAACCCAGTCCCAGGAAAAAAAAGTTTACTATAGTACCATCACTAAACCCCAAATCACAACTGAGAAAGCTATCCAAGGCTTCCTAGAAGCTCCATGCATTCCTCTAGTGTAAATATTCACTCATCATATGTGTGTGTATGTGTACATATATGTGTGTATATATATTTTCCTAATTTCTGAATTTTAAGTCATCTTTATTTTATTAATTATTTTTAATTTTTTTATTTTTTTATTTTTTAAGTCATCTTTAAACGTTCCTAACTAATGTTCTTACAGGCAAGAAACTAAACCTGTTTCCTCTTCACTGCCATTTTGTCACCACTGGGTATCTTTTTGTTGTAAAGTAGATTTTTAAAAAGGCACTAATGATACCCAATAGTCTCTCACACCACCTTAGAGTCATTTTTCCATAAACAGAAGAAAATGCTTTGGAGGGGAGAAAACAGCACCACCACAGAATCATGGTTTGACACTGATTCTGTTGAATTTATAAAATTGCCAAAGCTTATAGTTAGGAGTCCTTGGATCCCTAAAGGAACCCTCGTTAACCTGAATGATGACACAGGCATAGCAGTGGACATTGTAATGCAGCCCTTTGCCATGTTCTCATCATTGCTGAAGGTAGAGCGACTGCATTCTGACATGGAATAAAAGAAAACAAAATGGAATCTGAATTTCAAGTGAAGAAAAATAGTAGAACATTATGATAACAAGGGTTCAGTTATAAAGTTCATGTGAGCAAAACAAAATACATTATATGGTCTCATTCATTTGGGGAATATAAAAAATAGTGAAAGGGAATAAAGGGGAAAGGAGAAAAAATGAGTGGGAAATATCAGAAAGGGAGACAGAACATGAGAGACTCCTAACTCTGGGAAACGAACAAGGGGTGGTGGGAAGGGAGGTGGGTGGGGGTGGGGGTGACTGGGTGATGGGCACTGAGGGAGGCACTTGATGGGATGAGCACTGGGTGTTATTCTATATGTTGGCAACTGAACACCAATAAAAAATTTAAAAATACCCTATATTAATTTAAATGCAAATTCATATTAGAAAAATGATAGTTAATTTTAGGGTACAATTGGCAGTAATGAAAGATGTTTCTTCGTAAGAGATGTCATGAAAAAATGTACTTGAAAGACATTGATACTGAAGCATAATTAGCAAATTAGTTTGACTTATTTGGTTTTATTTCTGCAAAAATATTAACATTATAGTTTAGGGTATATTTGCCATAGTATCTATTTTTTTAAGGTTTCGTTTATTTATTCATGAGAGACAGAGAGAGGCAGAGAGACATAGGCAGAGGGAAAAGCAGGCTCCTTATGGGGAGCCTGAGGCAGGACTCAACACCAGGATCCCGGGATCATGCCCTGAGCTGAAGGCAAATGCTCAACCACTGAGCCACCCAGGGGACCCCAAAATATCTATTTTTAAAACAAAATGATACATCTTCATTTTCTCTATTCCACAAAGGTTATTATTTTTTAGAGGATTTGAACAACAGAGCTATAGGTTTTGATTTAGATTTGACATATTTAGAGGATGTCATCTTCAATTCCTAGAGGGAAGTATCATGTGATGAACAGGACTAGGAACCTGGAATCTTAAACTTGGTGTTGGCAAGGCCTGGGATGAGTAATGTACTTGCCTTTAGAAGTTTCCTCCATCTCAGGTAAAATCAGGATAGCTACATATTTTGACTTTAATGCAATGCTTCTTTTAATGAGCAAATAATCTTAAGAGATAAGTATATTACACCCGCAAATGTGGCAAATAATGAATCCGTATTTAGAAATACTTTCTACATCACCCATCTTTAACCACAAAAAGATATTTGAGACTGCTTCTAATATTAATATATAAAAAAACAGATGCAGTAATTTTTAATGATTTAACTCTGAAATCAGACTGCTTAAATTCAAATACCATCTCTGACAATTATTGTATAGTGATCCTGGACAAATTACTTAACTTTTCTGCACTTTCATTTCCTTATATGGAAATAATCTATCTCCCTCAAAATTGTTTTGATAAAAACAATTATTATAAATATGTGAAAGGACTTAGAACAGTGCCCAGCTTGTATGAAAAAACTAGGTAGAAATTTTAGCTATGATTATCATTGCACTAATGCAAATAGAACAAGGTAGTTTATACCAGAATATAAACTTAAGCAATCAGGCAATCAAAATGAAAAAACAAAAATTTGAAGAGCAAAAGAATTAAGATTTTATGTTTGTCTTTACTCAAAAAAAATTGCAAACTTCTATTATTTTCATTATGCTTGTGTCTTCTATAAATGCTCTTAAATCCATCAAATCATATCGTTTCATGCTTTCTCTACTGTTTGATTTCAATCAAGGTCCCTCCCTTGGAAAATTTTAAAATAAAATGAATTGCTAAGAAGCTTAGTCATTATTATCTAAATGGTTCCTATGTCCCAGAAGGGTTGCCAAGGGAAGACCAATGACAACTAAACTATCTGACGCTTAGAACTTCAAGAGCTAGAGCAATATCAACAGCTTTATTTTTATAAACTGTACGGAGTCTTGCATAAAAGATTTTTGTTGGGACTGCAAAATTGAGCTATATACCAATTGGAGGATAAATATAAATACTGAATCTGATATTCAGATAGGCATATGGGTATTAGGATATGATAGTATATATTATATATATAGGATATATATTATCTGAGATCATGTGTCTGAAGAAGTATCAATTTTCAATTTTTAAAGTTAAAAATTCAGTCCCAGAAAAAGCATATTTAGACATTTGAAACTTAACTTCAACAGAGTACCTTTCAGAGGTTTGCTTTATATTTATATTATATATATTACATTTATATTTTTTTCTTTGAGAGAGGAAGGGGGGGGCGATGGAGGGAGAGGGAGAGAGAGAATCTTAGGCAGGCTCCATGCCCAGCTCAGAGCCCAAGGCAGGGCTCCATCTCACAACCCTGAGATCATGACCTGGGTGGAAACCAAGAGTTGGACACTTGCTGATTGAGCTCCCCAAGCACCTTAGAGTTTTGCTTTATATTATAACCACAGAGCTACACATGTTTTTATTCATTTAGTAGGACTTCTCTGGCCAACTCTCCTCAGTATGCTTATGAATTTTGTGTGATTATTATTTTGTGACCAGAGCTTACATCTTCAAGAATGGAAATATATGACCAACTTTTGTTATTTCTTTTTTTTAATTTTTATTTACTTATGATAGTCACAGAGAGAAGAGAGAGGCAGAGACAGCAGGCAGAGGGAGAAGCAGGCTCCGTGCACCGGGAGCCCGATGTGGGATTCGATCCCGGGTCTCCAGGATCGCGCCCTGGGCCAAATGCAGGCGCCAAACCGCTGCGCCACCCAGGGATCCCAACTTTTGTTATTTCTTAAAAATGAGGTTTAAAAACCTTTTTAAAGAGATTTTTCAAGCATCTTAGCATTTACTTTAAATTCAAATTATATTTTTATGCTTACATCTGTATTGGAATTAGAATGTTGTAGTTATTTGTTTGGACAACTTTAAAAAGTCAGAATTTTATTGACCCATTTATTAAGCATTTCCTTAGTTATAAAAATTGTGTCTTTTTTTTCTTTTTGGAATAAATATGTTTACCACATCTGAATAGAGAACAGCTGTTTATTTTTCTTAAGTTTTCATTTATAATCATCACTATGTCTATTTTCACTAATCACTTAGTACCAAGAAAATATATACCCACATCTTTCTACTCCCAGTTAATTTGCTCCAAAGGGATGTATCATGTGTTGAAAGTCCACCTGGTGTTCTGGAGACAGAATTTCCCTAAAAGACACAATGCCAGATGTACAACAATATGACCTCTACAGTATAAACTATCAAGGGATACCAAACTCAAATACACTGAAACCATAAGCAGGAGCCTGACTTTATTGGAAAAACATTCTTCTTAATCATACTAGCTATCTCCTCCTTTTTTTTACAGAATTCAGTTTCAACATTATCTTCTAGCGCATAGTCACAATAATAAGTACCCCAAAACTTAGATTAATATCCTGCCTCTCATTTGAGTAACTC
>NW_026574975.1:0-86766 GCF_905146905.1 Nyctereutes procyonoides | reverse complement strand
ATGTTTTCTCTCTCTCTCTCTCTCTCTCTCTCTCTCTCTCTCTTTTAACAAGGAGCACGTACCTACGGATACCTCGGGGAATGAAAACATCGACTTGTTTTTATTTTTTTTTAAGGTCTTATTTTTTGATTCATGAGAGAGGCAGAGACACCCGCAGAGGGAGAAGCAGGCTCCCTGCGGGGGAGCCTGATGCGGGACTCCATCCCAGGACCTTGGGATCAGGACCTGAGCCAAAGGCAGGTGCTCAACCACTGAGCCACCCAGGGGCCTCTCAACTGGTTTTAATGTTCCCAAATTGTCAAACACACGAGCGCGTACTCCTTGTATGAGAGAGGAGGTGCATGGCATGCTCAAAAGTACAAGATGAATAAATTTAAAAAAAAAAATTCAAGTTCCCATTTCCCAGCTAGGTCCCATTTCTTTTTCCCTTCACTTCTAATTATTTTTCCCCAGGGCTTTTTCTGTTGCCTGGGAAATCCGTCTCTGAGTAACCTGACTTCTCTCGGGCCTATTAGAGATATATGTCTATGTGGGAGTATGCCATTCTCTGACTTGCTGTTTTGTAACTTTAATCTGCTTTAGAGACCTTTCCAAATGTGAACCCATTCCTACTTAGTCTTTAAAAAGAAACTCAGCAGTTTATGAATGTACCCTGAATTTTTGAAGTAGCTCCCCTTGATCAGCATTTAGGTGGGTGTTCACGCAGATGTTCATGGTCATCTCCCTTGTTCATTTCCCCAGAAGCCATTCCAAATCTTCATTTGCCGCTCAGGGCTAATTGTTCCATTGTACCCTGGAAACGATCCATTCAGACTTCTTTAAAGATCTCATTCCACTAATTTTCCATTCTACTTTTTCTTCAGCCCTCCAAGTATCTTCCTTGTTTCCCTTCCTTCCTGTTCCCACTGCCCTAGTTCACCTACTGCTACCTCTTACTTGGACTCATGCAAGCGACCCCCCAGTGAACTTGCTGGTTCCACTCTTGGCCTCCCTTGAATCTGTTCCCCACCTTGCTGGCAGGGTGAACTAAGGTGAAAATCGGATGTTACTTCCCTGCTGGGCTTATTTTAGGGGGAGTTTAAACTGTAACAGACCATCCAAGCCCGCGCCTTTGGGACCTTCCCAGCAGCCCATTATTCACATAAAGGCTATCCCTCCAGCCACCTGTGAACTCGTGCAAGCTCCCAACAGATTATTAACCCAAAACACTTCAAGTCCAGGAGCCTCATCATCAAGGGGAATGCCTTGAAAAAGCTGCAGACCAGAAGGATTTCCTTTTCCTCCTCTTCACCCATTGGTGAAGACAGCTATTTCCACCCTAAGGTTCACAGGATTCCCGGATGGTGAACACATGAGCTCTCGACAGTAATTTATTAACCACACATACTCACGACCCAGGGGAGAGTGACACACACCCCATGCAGGGCCACGGGACGGTTGCATCTGGGAACAGAATGAACAAGGGCTGTGGGGGGCAGACGAGAGTGAAGGTGAGCCCTAGATCCTGCAGGAAGCTATGACTGGCTTGCTGGATCATTCCTCAGGCTGCCAGGGGACCGGAGCTTACTATTTATGGATAAACTGTACCTGGTCCCTGCGATAAGGAGTGCTGTTTGGCCAGGGGACCTTATCTGTGGGAGCAGACGGGGAAGGGAACTTGGAATCAGACCCTCGGATTTTACCCGAAACCAAGGCAACACTTAATATTGAATCTTCATCCCCGTCTTTACATCCCAATGGAATCTGACGTCTGGGCATCTCTTCTAACCTGGGACTGAGACTTTTAAGGAGTAGGACAGGTGCTTCCTTAGGAGGTGAGGTGAAGTTGGCCCTTGACCAGGAGGTAGTCATAAACAAAATATATGAGGTCCCACGGATGCTCACTCAGCTGATCCCAAGGGAATCCTGGGCAGCCAATGGGTTTAAGGAAGGGCTGACATCCTTCAGCACCTGCAACCTGGCAACAGACGGTTCACTGAAGAAGCCACTCTGGCTTGCAGGTGGGATATGCAGACTTTGGGTTCATCCTGTGGCAAGAAGACCTTGGTAACTCTCTTAAGCGTGTGGAGGTAGCAAGACGGCAAGAATAGCAGATGTCTGCATCTCAAGGCTCAGAGGCTGTGAGATACTCCATTTCCAGAAGAGCCCAGCACGTGGCCAACAATCGCTGCTTTAATGGTACATAGCACAGGACCAAGGACGGATATTTCTTGCATTTGGAGCCCACAGACAACGTACGGATACAATGGGTGGTCCATGGACTCTGGGAAGTGGGAGAGGAGGTTGCTAAAGGCTTTCCACTCAGGGCACCAAAAGATGATTTTCACTTAAACAGATTCTAGAGCCTTTTGTTGAGGGGAGCCCCACTCAACGTGGTCTCATTCACAAGTAACAAAAAAATGGGCTTAAGTAAAATTTGTAAACAAGAAATATGTCACCCTCCAGGACTCCAGAAATTCTCAAAGAGGTTGGATTGTATGCCTTTTTTTTTTTTTGGAAGATTTTGTTTATTTATTTTTTTAAGATTTATTTATCCATCTATTTATTTATTTATTTACTTATTTATTTATTTATTTATTTATTTATTTATTTATTTATTTATTTATTTATGGTAGACAGTGAGAGCGAGAGCGAGAGGCAGAGACACAGGAGGAGGGAGAAGCAGGCTCCATCCTGGGAACACTACGCGGGACTCGATCCCGGGACTCCAGGATCCCGCCCTGGGCCAAAGGCAGGCGCTAGACTGCCGAGCCACCAAGAGATCCCCAAGATTTTATTTATTTAGTAGAGTGTGAGAGTGAGAGCACAAGGCGGGTTGGGTAGGGGCAGGAGGAGAGGGAGAAGCAGCTCTCTGAAGACCGTGCAACCTCCGGTCCCCCTAACCGAACATCCAGTGCTCCTGACTCCACTGGCCTTCCCCCATTAGCATCCTCGTCAGCCGGCATGAGATGGCAAGATGGGTCCCAGCAGCTCCAAGAGTACGTCCGCCCAATCTGGCAAAAAGGAGAGCTCCTCTGGTCTAGTCACTCCCTTCCATTGGACTCCTGGAATTCATTTTGATTGGACAAACCCAGCAGCACTATCCCAGTTCTCAAGCGTAGTGAGGGTGGCTTTGTGTGTGACTGGCCAGGCCTTGGTATGTTTCCATCCTGTTTCAGGCATGGCCTCACCTGATCCACACGGATTGAAAGGAGGGTTTAGTTCTCCGTGATAAACACAGGCTGTTGCAGAATTAAAAACGGCGAATAGACAGAAGAACAAATGTCTCCTTCAGCCTCTTGGGGGAGACGCTTCATGGTCGGCAATGCCTGCTTTTTGCTCCCAATGGTAATGTTCACAAGGATTTCAAGTTTCAGTTTCTCTTTTCTGGACTTTGTCAGAGGATGCAGATTAGTTGGCGGCGAACTTTCTCGGACGTTGTCTCATGGCGTTCTTTATGACCGCCCCGGTATAGTCTCATGTTTGAAGGCCTCACGCGGCCTGAGAGAGCCAAGCTTCCAGTACCAAACTCCACTCCAGTGTCATTAAGTTCTAGCCCTTCACCAGCAACTTAAATGAGTTGGTCCTGCCTGCACGGGGCCTTTGGGGTGGCCCTCAGGGAAACACTGACCAAAGTCCTCTGAATCACAAGCTGTTTCTGAATCAAGGGCTCAGCAAGGAGCGGAGGTGATAAAGCGACAGATGCTTCTAAAGCGACAGAAGCATATCAACATCTGCCTCCACCTTCTTCCAAGTACTCTCAACCTCACCATCCACACAACTAGGGGTTGACTTCAACTAGTCTATTCTGGAGAAAGTTCCATGTGCACTTGAGAAGAATGTGTATTCAGTTGCGTTTGGATGTACAGTTCTATAAATATCTGTGAAATCCATCTGGTCCGGTGTATCATTTAAAGCTCTTGTTTCTTTGGAGATGTTGTGCTTAGAAGATCTGTCATTTGCAGAAAGTGCCGTGTTGAAGTCTCCCAGTATAAGTGTATGATTACCTAAGTGTGTCTTTACTTTGGCTATTAATTGATTCATATACCTGGCAGCTCCCACGCTAGGGGCATAGATAGTCGTGAGTGTTAGGTCCTCTTGTTGGATAGATCCTTCAAGTATGATACAGTGTCCCTCTTCATCTCCTACTACAGTCTTTGGGATAAAATTTCACTTATCTGATAGGAGGATTGCCACCCCTGCTTTCTTCTGAGGACCACTGGAATGGTAAATGGTTCTCCAACCTTTCATTTTCATGCTTAGGGGTCCTTAGGTCTGAAATGAGTCTCTTGGAGACAGCAGATAGATGGGTCTTCCTTTTTTATCCAGTCTGAAACCCTGAGTCTCTTGATGGGGTCATGAAGCCCATTCACGTTCAGAGTGCCTATTAAAAGATAGGAATTTCGTGTCATCATAATGCCTATCCAGTCCCTCTTTTTCTGGATTTCTTTGGGCGTCCTCTTTCTTTTACTCGGTCCCCTTTAATATTTCTTGCGGAGCTGGTCTGGTGGTCACATATTCTTTCAGTTTCTGCCTATCTTGGAAGCTCTTTATCTCTCCTCCTATTCTGAACGAGACCCTTGCTGGACAAAATATTCTTGGCTGCATGTTCTTCTCATTTAGGACCCAGAATACATCCTGCCAGCCCTTTCTGGCCTGCCAGGTCTCTGGGGAGAGGTCTGCTGTTAATCTAATGTTTCTCCCCATGTAAGTTAGGGATCTCTTGTCTCTTGCTGCTTTCAGGATTTTCTCTTTATCTTTGGAATTTGAAAGTTTCACTATTAAATGTCAAGGTGAACGGTTCTTATTGATTTTAGGTGGGGACCTCTCTGTCTCCCGGATCTGAATGCCTGCCTGTTTCCCTCCCCAGATTAGAGAAGTTCTCAGCTATGATTTGTTCAAATATGCTTTCTGGTCCTCTGTCCCTCTCGGCGCCCTCTGGAACCCCAACTAAATGTAGATTTTTCCCTCTGAGGCTGTCATCTATTCCCTTTAACCTTTCCTCATGGTCTTTTCATTATTTTTCTCTTTTTTCCTCAGCTTCCTTCCTTGCCATCAACTTGTCCTCTAAGTCATCAACTCGCTCGTTCTGGGATTGAGCCCCACATCAGGCTCCCTGCTCAGTGGATGGGTGGGGTATCTTCTTCTCCCTCTGCCTATGCCCCTCCCCTTGCTTGTATTTTTTCTCTCTCTCTCTCTCAAATAAATAAATAAAACCTTTTAAAATAAACACATAATTTTTTTTTAGCGTAAGACTTGGGATTTTCTTTAAATCACTAATTCACGGCTGCCTGGGTGGCTCAGCGGTTGAGCATCTACCTTGGGCTCAGGTCAGGATCCTAGGGCCCTGGGATCAAATCCCACATCGGGCTCCCCACAGGGAGTCTGCTTCTCCCCCTGCATAGGTCTCTGCTTCTCTCTCTGTCTGTCATGAATAAATAAATAAAATCTTTTTTAAAAATCACTAACTTAAAAAGAGGTAAAGGAGTATAGGTGAGAAACCTTGGCCTTGGGCTTGAGGCCAGGGTTCAAATGTCAGCTCCACCTCTTCCTCGACAGGTACCTGGAGAGAAATTAGCTTAACTGCTTTGAGCCTCGGTTTCCCCACCAGAATTCTTGAGTCTGCTCTGAGGACCAAATGAGATGATCCAAGTGAAGTATTTCACATGGTGCTACAAAAGATCCTCGGAGAGATCTCATCATCTACAACTGTGCAAACTCCTTAAAACCTGGACTCAGGATGGACCCTATAATATCTCATTTGGAGTAAGCGACTACCTTCAGCCTTCCACTCATTCACTCAAAGAATGTTTACTATGCATGTGCTCTGGGTCGGGCATCCTTCTATGCCTTGGAGATAAAGAAGTAGACAAAATATACATTAAAAACCCAGGTGATGAAACTACTGTAGGTCATATCTTTCAAGTGTTCAGGGAATGCCGTTAACGAACAGAACAGTCACAAGGCAGGGTGTATTTCATTGTGAAGACTGCTCGACAGGCTAGAATGAGCATCCCAAGGCCAGCAAGAAAGTGGGCGGGGAGGAGGGTCAAAAGGAAGAGTCCCCTAAGATGAGGTCTCTGGAATTCAGACTGGCCCCTACTGAATGCCACCTCTGAATCTACCCGGCTCTGCCCTCTGCTCCAAGCCAGAGGACGTGATGGCTTGCCTGATGCCATGCAGCTTTCTCGTGACTATCATTGGAAAGTTGACTTCAAAATATTTACTTGGGAGAAGATCCTCATCCTGAGGAAAAATACACAGTAAGTTCTCTAGGTATGTATTCACTCATACAACTTACGGATCATCTTCATGTATGAGTACTAGGCCTCAAACGGCAACGGGGTAGATTTCAAGGTTTTAAATCAGGAACAATACGGTCAGGAGTGTATTTTTCAGGTGACTTTGGAGAGCAGGGTTGGGGGTAAAGGGCAGTCCCTCTGGAGCCGGAGAATGGGGTTCGGATCCCAGCTCCACCACGTGTCTGCTGTGAACTCCTGGAAGTCACTAAACTCCCTGGGCCAAGCTTTCTCAGGTGTACAGTAGACAAAATGACCGCACCTCACGGGGCTGTGAGGATTAATGAGGAAATAAAAGCACGAGTGACACTCACAATGGCCTGCCTTGGTAAGAGCCATGGGCGGGCTTTCATAAGTGTGAAAGCCACACACACAGACACATAGACATGCATACACACAGAAACACACATATTCAGAGACACACAAACACACACACACTGAGACAAACACACAAACATACAGACACACAAGGACCCGCACACAGACACAAGAGACACACACAGAGACACAGACACATAGACACAGAGAGAGACACAATTACTCATATGCAGACATACACACACGTACACACACACACACACACACACACACACACACACACACAGCCCTGCTCCCCCTTCTGCATACCCAGCCTGGTCACCCCCCGGCCATCCGAGCACATACTCTCCATCTGTTGTGTCCAATCACTCACTCAGCACTGATGACTATTCTTGAACGCATTCTCTCCTCAGCTCACCAACTGCACAGACTGGCCTTTCTGGCCTTTTCAAATGGCACACCGAGTACTGCCTGCAGTAGCTCCTCACACCCCTTAGGCCTGGCAAGAAACAAGGCTCCCTACAACCCGGTGACTTGTTCGGCATCCCCCCCCATGTTTCCTTTCAACACCCCCATGTCCACCTGTACTTATATTCCAGGAACACAGAACCACTGATTTAAAGGGGGAAAAAAAAAGACAAAGAGAGACAGTTGCTGGTGTCCAGAATCCGCTGGTGGCTTCGCAGGTGCTGGCTGGCTAAAGGATAAGCAGGGGTCAGGAGGACACAATCGTTTCTGACTTGAGCAACTACACAGGGAAGAGCCCCCCACACATAGATAGTATCAAGTTATGGGAAGCAGGGATAGGTAGGGCAGTGGGGGGTGGGGGCGCCCCCCCCCCCACAGCATGAAGGGGGCAGGAGGCATGAGCAAGCATTTCTTTGTGGGAGGGGACCCTGAAGGCAAGTGTCAGAACTGTGAGATTCAGTTAGCCCCAACCCAGGTGGCAAATCTCAGGGGATCTAGTGTGGGGGAAAGGAGGGGAGGGAGACGGGGGGGACAGGATAACAGACAAAAAGACCGTTTCCTGACACATCCTGAGGAGATAAGCTCACCCACCTCAACCATTCATGCTCAGAATCCCCACACATGCTCGCCTGTCTGCAGAGCACGAGGACGGACGAGCTATCTGAAGGGATCTGGAGGAAATGCTGAGGGCATACGAGGACATAACTTTTGCAAGGAAACTCGACAGCACCCTTCAAGAACTGTACTCACACGATATGAAAGGTTAAGGACGGTCTAAAATCTCCAAAGACAATGAGAACAATTAAAAGCAAATCAGGGACAGTATATGATCCTACATCTCCTATAGGACTTCTTACTTTATCATACAGAGCTTTCCCCCTTGGGCCACCTGGGTAGCTCAGTCAACTGAGAGGCTGACTCTTGATTCTGGTTCAGATCATGATCTCAGGGTCCTGGCATCGAGTCTCAAGATGGGCTCCATGCTCAGGGAGGAGTCTGCTTCAGGATTCTATCTCCCCCTCTGCCCCTCCCCCTGGCTCACTCTCTCTCAAATAACTTTTAAAATCTTAAAACAAAAAAAAGAAAGAAATGATACACAAAGGGCTTTCCAATGCATCAGCCACTTGACCCTCATTAGAATTCTGAGTAAGGGGTCACCGTGGAGGGAAAGCTTCCAGAAGGCACACCTGGAGCTTCTAAGGAACAGATACCTTCTTTCTCGGCCTTGGCAAAGAAGCAAAATGGCTGTGGCATGTGACACTTCGGATTTTATTCTCGGATTCCCTAAAGCCTTCTGACACTCCACTTGCCAGGAACTCATGTGTCATACGAGACATATAAGACGGGGCCTCACTACTGGAGGGCGGCCAGGGGCAGCGGTGAGAAAGGGCATCACTGAGACTGAAAGGTTGGCCACGGCACGGGCTGCCCGACTCGAGACCCATCCCCGCCTACTTGATCCTTCAGTTGTGTGGAAACAGAACTCAGGAGACACCAAGAAGCCGAGGTCCCTCAAAGGGGTTCAGTCCGCCTTTATTCTGCCTGTGGCAGTGCCAGCTTTCCTGGGTCCTAATAGGGTCCACTGCCTTAAGGTGGGACACTTCAACTGCCCCAACAGTCTAGGGCCCCTGAGATCTTATAGGACGAGCTCCCACGACTGTGGCAGCAAAAAGCCTGTGACCCGCAGCCTAGCCCCTGCTGGTGCCGCCAGGGGACCATCCGAGGTGGAAGGTGCATGAGACAACAAGACTGGCAGATGCGATTTTCCCCACTCTGTTACAGAAGTACATGTATCTCAACACAGGGCTCAGCAAACTTGCTGTAAAGGGCCAGAAAGTATTTCAGCCTTTGCCGGCCAGACGGCTTCCGTCTGACCTACTCAACCCGGCTGTCATGGTAGTAAAGCAGCGATAGGGAAGATGCAGGTCAATGGCAGCCAGCGGCCGTCTTCCAATAAAGCTTTACTTACAAAAATAGGTTGTAAGCTAAAATATGGCCTACTGAGCTTGGGCTCCAAAGAGCAAACAGGATGTTTTTTTCCCCCAAGAAACCTAGATTTGGGGCACCTGGGTGGCTCAGTGGTTGAGCATCAGGCTTTGGCTCAGGGCATGATCCCGGGCTCCTGGGATCGAGTCCTGCATCAGGTTCCTGCAGGGACCCTGCTTCTCCCTCTGCCTGTCTCTCTCCCTCTCCCTGTGTCTCTCATGAATAAATAAATACAATTTCAAAAACAAAAAACCCACAAACTTTGACTTGTTAAAAATTCTTTGGACCAATATACTTATCAAACAAAACAAAACCTCCACAAAATCTTCCAGACCCTCCCTGTGTTATTCACCTCCCTCACTCCTGACAGAGAACCTTTTTCTTGGAAGGGGTACCTAGTCTCGGCATACCTTGCTTAGAAATAATACTCTCAGATTTATTAATTACTAACCCACCTACATGACAGAGGGGGAGAAACCAAATCACGAGATCAGGTCAAAAGGGTGTCAGGCCCGAAGGAGGCGTTTCTCCAGTGGCTTCTGTTACCACGGTCCACATTCTGCCACTGTGCTTTGTCCCCGTTCCTTCCCCCACAGGATGGTCTCTGAGGTACAAAGGCACCACTGCCCCACGAACGGCAAAGACGCCCCACCGAACAACCACAGGGCTCCGTGCAGAGAACAGGAGCCGAGCCTGGACGTGGCGGAGCTATAGTCCACAGTTTGTTCCAGGCATCAACGCCACTGGCCGCCCAATCTGGGGAAGACACAGGCTCCTGCAGCACCCCCTTTCCCGATCTCTAACCCTTCCACCCCAGAGCTCTCACGTTAATTCATGAGGTCGCGTACGTGCAAGCACTTCATAAACGTTAGCTATCTTATCCTGAATGAATAGTGCAGAGGCAAACAATGAATACTCCGGCTGTGCTGAGGCTGCTGGGGTCCCGCCTGAATAGCAGAAAGGTCGGGCGCACTCACGACCAAAGACTTCCTTATCAGGTGAACTGATTAGGGACAAAATGCCTATGCGGGTACTGTTAGGCCCACACACTGATTTTTCTTGGTGTACATCTGCAAGAAACCTGGGGAAACGCACGTACCCATCACTGCCACATGACGGACCTGATAGAAGAACTGAGAAAAATCCATATGAACCTACAAAAAGGCAGGTGCAATCGGTGAAGGTGTTGGAGGGAAAAGGTGGGCAGCTACGATTCTAGCCGGGAATCAAAGACCGGTGCTCGGTCCTGGTTCCGCCACTAACGGGACCGTCCCCTTTCCTGTGAGTGAGTGTAATGATACCTGTTCTTGATCCCTAACACAGCAGGTGGGGGATCACATCAGGGAATAATAGCTACAAAAGGGCTTTCTGTCATAGTGCCTTCACCCAGCCTCGCTCATCTCCAAACTGTACCGAACACACTGTCTTGATGACAACAAAATCTCAGTTACTGTCAAGATGGCCGATGCATGGGCTGTCAGTCTCAGCAATTCCACTGGCAGGGTTCTTCCACACGTGCACACGAAATGTATAGGAGGAGTGTGATCATAAGCCCTGTTTCTAACACCAAAGAATGACAAGCAAGGCGCACATCCTCCACTATGGCCCTAGAGACATCACGTAGGCGGCTGATGGTGGCAGCAGCTGCAAGCAGCTGGCGATGGGGCGAGAGACGGGCAGCCGGTCACTGGATTCCCTCTGAATATATTTTTAACATTCTTGAGCCACGCAGGCACCTTCACAAAACAAAACAATTCGGCAAATAAGAAGGGGAGTTTTAATTTACCTTTAATCTCCAGAAGGTGCTATCCACGCCAGCCCCAAGATTAGGAATCTGACAGTGACATTCTGTCTTCCGTAGAAAAATGCCTTGATAAGCTGACTGACGCCATGAACTCGAGCAAAATAACCTGAAAGAGAGACAGACACAAGCCATGGCTCACGGAGGTCAGACATAATCCCTGCAAAGCCCACCCCAGGAGAACAGCAAAACAGGACACTTCTGTTCTTCTTCAGGGTCAGCGCTTTATCTGTGAAACTCACAAGAGAAACAGTGCTTTCAAATTCTACCCCTTTTTAAAGCTGTTTGAACCAAAGCAAATACAATCTGTTTAATAGTGGAATTACCTATCTTAAAAATAAACTCTCCCATAATTTCACTTAGGAAAGACAAGTGTTTTGCATCAACACATCAGATCGAAATGTTCCCCTTGAAAATGTGCTTTCTCGTAGCTAGGTGAAAGCCACTTAAGCCTCTGCTAAACGTTGAAATGGCAAGATCATGACAAAATAGTATTTTGGGGTCATGAAATTGGCCAGGTAAGTATCAAAGCAAAAACACGTAACGGGGGGTGGGGGGGAGGGTGGAGGGGGCGGGTAATTCTTATCGTGTTCCCTTCATCTCCATCCCGAGTGGGTAAGAGCCTCTATGTTTATAAAATGTCCTCAGAGATCGGGGGAGGGAAAGGCACCACGCAAATGTTGCTGAACAAATTAACTTGTTCAGCACAGGAGATGGGAAATCGAAGAAGGGGAAAGGAATACAATCTGCATTCTAAAGCCCTGCCGCTGAAACGATGACTGTCCTAAGAACCACAGTTCAGTGGCATTTAGAGACTGACAGCAATTGGACATAGGAATTCTATGTCTACTGATTCTCCTATAAATGATTTGAGTTTGTATTTTATGCATCCAGTAAATCATTTTCCCTGTGTGTTAAAGAATATCATCCACACACAGTTTGGCTATTGTGGACATTGCTGCTCTAAACATCGGGGTGCAGGTGTCCCGGCGTTTCATTGCATCTGAATCTTTGGGGTAAATCCCCAACAGTGCAATTGCTGGGTCATAGGGCAGGTTTATTTTTAACTCTTTGAGGAAACTCCACACAGTTTTCCAGGGTGGCTGCACCATTTCACTTTCCCACCAACAGTGTAAGAGGGTTCCCTTTTCTCCACATCCTCTCCAACATTTCTGGTTTCCTGCCTTGTTAATTTTCCCCATTCTCACTGGTGTGAGGTGGTATCTCATTGTGGTTTTGATTTGTATTGGAAGGAGCCTCGGTGTCCATCGAAAGATGCATGGATAAAGAAGATGTGGTTTATGTATACAATGGAATATTACTCAGCCATTAGAAACGACAAATACCCACCATTTGCTTCAACGTGGATGGAACTGGAGGGTATTATGCTGAGTGAAGTAAGTCAATCAGAGAAGGACAAACAGTGTATGTTCTCATTCATTTGGGGAATATACATAATAGTGAAAGGGAATAGAAGGGAAGGGAGAAGAAATGTGTGGGAAATATCAGAAAGGGACACAGAACATAAAGACTCCTAACTCTGGGAAACGAACTAGGGTTGTTGGAGGGGGAGGAGGGCGGGGGGTGGGAGTGAATGGGTGACGGGCACTGAGGTGGACACTTGACGGGATGAACACTGGGTGTTATACTGTATGTTGGTAAATTGAACACCAATAAAAATTAATTTATTAAAAAAAAAAGACTCTTAAGTCAGGGAAACGAACTAGGGGTGGTGGAAGGGGTGGAGGGCCGGGGGTTGGGAGAATGGGTTACGGGCACTGAGGGGGGCACTTGACGGGATGAGCACTGGGTGTATTCTGTATGTTGGTAAATTGAACACCAATAAAAAATAAATTTATTTTTAAAAAATTTAAAAAGAAAGGAAAAAAAAAAAGAATTTCATCCACAGCAGACTCGATGCTGGGAAAACAATTTTAAAGATGCTCAAAAGATGCTCACCACAGACTGTTTGGGAAGGACTCTCCTAAGAAGCTCCAGTCTAGAGATGCCAGCCCAGGGAGAGGAGGAAGGAAGGACACACGGCTGCCATGCTTCCTGGGGCACCCAGCTCCTGGCGCCCCATAGAGGGGCCCTGGCTCCGCAGCATCTCTTAAGGAAGCTGCCTCAAGGGCATGGGATGGAGGCCTGAGGGAGGCCTCTTAGCCAGGCCTTGCCCCATCTTCCTGATGCCTCAAAGTAACTACCCTGTCCCTATTCCCAGGCACCACCACTTCAAAATCGCTTTGCATTTCTTACAGAACCTACCCAGAGGATCCAGCTCTGTGTGCCCACGTTCCCTGCACACACAAAAGCTACAGTGATTTGGTTAATTTCTCAATCTCCCTGGGACTAAGTCACCCTGTCATCTCAACTCCTTTCCCTGCCTGGATAGAAATGACTTGCAGAGACTAATAGTGTTACCATCACCGGTACCAAGGCAAAAAAAGTAATTCCTTACTTGGACAAGTCAAAGTAAAAGATAATATAAGTGACTTTTAGACACATAAAAACGATCTTCACTTTCACCCCAAAATAGGAGGAATATAAAATAAAATTATTGTAAGATACCATTTTTCACATATCAGATGAACAAAGATGAGAAGTTTCATGATATGCTGTTGGTGAACATGTTGGGTAAGAAGCACTTCCAGAAACCACTGGAGAGAGTGAACACTGGAACTCTCTTTTTAAGAGGGAATCCGTTGGTGCACCTGGGTGGCTCCGTCGGCTCAGTGTCTGCCTTCAGCTCGGTCATGATCTCCAGATCATGGGATCGAGCCCCGCATCGGGCTGTCTGCTCAGTGGGGAGTCTGTTTCTCACTCTCCCTCAGTTCCTCCCCTCTTCTCTGTGCTCTTACTCTCTCTCAAAAAAAAAAAAAAATCCTCAAGAAAAATTATACAAAACAGAAAAAAAAAAAAAAGAATCCCGAAAACATCAGGTCTCTTTGCTAAGGAGGGGATATTCGGAAAGAAGGGGGAGGTCACTTGCCTCTTGTTAATTTCGGGAGCCTTCTCTCCTTAGACAGTCTTGCAAATGCTGGATGTGAGGGTCTTGCCAGTAGCCAATGCTTACTGTAAACCTGGAAGGGATGAAAGGAGGCAGGTGAGTAGAGGTCAGTAGGTTCAGGCCCATTCTCAGGAACCAGGTCAAGCAGGAAAGTCATCTACCTCAAATGGCAACACGTACACATCTGGCCCTCCATTACACATGTCAACAGACTCAGCCATCCGTCTTGCTGCTCACACACACACAGCCCCTCACCCTCCTCACAGCGGCCATTTCCTCCCTCTCTTTATTCATATGGCTAACTCCTTTCCCAGGACCCTAGAGAGCACATAACCTCACCTCATACCTCACCTAGGAGACCTGCCACCACTCACTCACTCCACAGCAAACTCACTGGTGAGAGCCACTCAGACAACTCTGCTCAACCAGAAGTTCTGTGTCCATAGGAAAGGAGACCGGAACCATTGGGTAAAACCAACCACTACCTAAGGATTTCCCTCGACTCTGTAGTAGATACCAGTCATTCCACGTCCCTCGAGGTGGTCACGGTGGAAAAAAACCAGGAACAAATAAACACAACAGCTGCAACCGAGAAAGTGTTAGAGTAGCCTACAATCTCTCGCCTACACTGCAACCTAGAAAAGGCTCTGGGAGCCTAAACGCTTCCCAGCCTACACCACAAGGAATCAAAATTTTAGTGTTCTGAGGCACGGAGCTGAAGCCTGGTTTACCACTGAAGGTTTTCTGGCAACCAGAAGTGGAGCCAGCCTTAGGACAATAGGAAGTAAAGGCAGGAGCCTGGATCCCTAAGGCCACGCCATGCCACTATGGGACTGGAGTCTACTCTACCCATCAATGGATATCTGTGAATTAAAACATTTCTTTAGCTATTAAACCTAATAGAAGGGAGCCTGGGTGGCTCAGTCGGTTGAGTGACCACTCTTGGTTTCCCCTCAGGTCATCACCTCGGGTCCTGGGATCGAGCCCCACGTAGGTTCCACACTAATCAGGGAGTCTGCGCCAAGAAAAAAAAAGCTGGAAAAAAAAAAAAAAGAAAAAAAAAAGCTGTGTGATTTTGCATTCCCATCAGCAATAAATAAAAGTTCCTGTTCCTGCACATCTTTGCTAGCAGTTGTTTTCACGGTTTGTTGATTTTCACCATTCTCATCATTGTATACTGTTAAATTGTTTCATTTGCAATTCCCTAATGACATATGATGTGGATCATCTTTTTATTTGTGTACATTATTTAGTAAGGGGCCAGTTGAGATCTTATGCCCATTTTTTTGAGTTGTTCATTTTCTTATTTTGAATTTTAAGAATTCTTCACATAATTTCACAGTCCTTTAACAGACATGTCTTTTTTTTTTTTAACTAAGCTCCAGACCCAGCATGAGTGTTGAACTCACAATTCCAAGATCAAGAGTTGCATGTGGTTCTAGGGTACCTGGGTGGCTCAGTCCATTAGTGTTTGTGAGATTGACTCCAGTGTCAGTTTCCAAGCTGGTCATGATGCCTGCTTAGGATTTCCTCTCTCCCTCTCCCTCGGGTCTTCCTTTTCAAATAAATAAATTAATTAAATAAATAAAATAAATGAATAAATGAATAAATAAATAAATAAATAAATAAATAAATAAATAAATAAATCGCATTCTAGTTTGTGAGCCAGCCAGGCACCCTTATTAGATGTGTCATTTGCAATTTTTTTCTCATAGCCTTTGCCTTGTCTTCTAATTTTTTGACAGTTTCTTTTGCAGTGTCGAAGTTTGTAATGCTAATGAAGTCCAGCTTTTCATTTCTTTCTTTCATGAGTTGTATATTTAGTGTTATATCTAAAAAGTAATCACCACACCCAAGATCATCTACGTAATCCCCTGTATTATCTACCAGGATTTTTTAGTTTTATCATTTACAGTTAGGTTTAGAATTCATTTTGAGGTAATTTTCTAAATGGTGTAAAATCTGTATCTTTTTAAAAATTGTTATTTATTTATTCATGAGAGACAGGGAGATAGAGAGAAAAGGAGAGACTTAGGTAGAGAGAGAAGCAGGCTCCATGCAGGGAGCCTGATGTGGGACTTGATCCTGGGACTCCAGGACCATGCCCTGGGCCAAAGGCAGGCACTTAACTGCTGTGCCATCCAGGGATCTCCTTATTACTTTTTTAGAGTGACCTCTGTACCCAATGTGGGACTCAAACTCATGTCCCTGAGATCAGGAGTGGCATGCTCTACTGACTGAGCTAGCCAGGGACCCTTGCAAGTATTTTAAAGAAATCTCAGACATTACAACGTTTCACCCATAAATAGTTTAGTTTCTAAAAGATGAACAGGTCTTGACAATCTCTATTTAAACCATCATTGAGAATCTATTCCCACTCAATAGAGGCCCTCTGTCCCACAGGAGGGAAGTTTACCTGAGAACATGGGAGCTGCTTTTCACTTGCTCTGAAGGCAATCAGAACTTGCTTAATAACTTCTCAAGATGGCTAAGAGGACTCTCTTGGGTTCCTCTTTGTGGTATTCGATTATGAGAAAATCAGGCAACCCAAATGTATCATAATGAGAGAGGTCCTGGAGGGATGCCAGTTCCCTGTAACAATCAGCAGAGCAATTTATTAATAAAGTGAAACTACATGATCACCCTCTGTAGTTTTAACAAGGCCCAGAGTGATTCACTCACTAAGAGTTCAGTGACAGTAGTTAATAGTTTTCTGGAAGCCACTAAAAAACAAAGTAATAATTGTTATCATATTCTGATGTGATTGTATAGAGCAGGAGCTAATGTGCCCTTATTTACCTACCAGCTGGTTTTATTTTTTTTTAAGATTTTTAATTTTTTTATTGATTCATGAGAACACACAGAGAGAGAGAGGCAGAGAAACAGGCAGAGGGAGAAGCAGGCTCCATGCAGAGAGAGCCCGACGCGGGACTCGATCCTGGGTCTCCAGGATCACTCTCTGGGCTGAAGGCAGCGCTAAACCACTGAGCCACCCGGGCTGCCCTACCAGCTGGCTTTAAATTTTTGTTCTTGAAATAAAGTGTAATATGTAAATGGTTTATACTAAAATCATAGGAATTTTGTAATAATTCACTCCCTCAAGATTCCTGCTTCATAATGTTTTTCTAATTAGCATTTGACCATCACATTTCCATAACTGCTAGGATGCAGAGTGACCTAGAAATTTAATATTCCTATTCTATTTTCTTCTCCATTTGATACTTTATTTACTCTTGATGAGGAATTTTCTTTCCTTTTCCTTTGTTGGCATCCATTCTATCTCTTGATCCTCCTTCTGGAGTTATTCGAAAGTAGCTACTGTATATTCCAACACACACGGCCCTCCCTCATCGTCAAGAAATGTACATTTCTGTGAAAGGTTCTTTTATGGCTGGTTAATACTTCCCATAGTTTATCATTGATAAAAGCCTACCTAACTAACCAAATGTTATTGCAACCAGAATTCCTGGTACAATAAGCTACTGTTTATCACCTGAAATTCCCAAGTTGACACTTAAATTAACCTGCTTCCAAAACTGGTTCTGTCCTTATTTCCATGTGGGGATGTTGGCTCTTTAACCCTTTTAGAAAACTATCCACTGCGAATGTTCATTCATCCATTCAACGTTGGGCAAATATTTAGCGAGCACTTTCTATGTGCCATACATTGTGTGATGTGCTGGGATTTTACATTCACAAACATTTTGTTTTGTGTTTTGCTTCTAAAGAATGCTGAATTGGGGATAAAGAGGGCATCCTCTAGCCTTCTTTACAGTTTTCAGATAAATAATTTGTATAAATTTATGTCATTTTCCTTTGGTTGGCTGATTGTGTTATTTTATTTTATTTTATTTTATTTTTATTTATTTATTTATTTATTTATTTATTTATTTATTTATTTATTTATTTATTTATTTATTTGAAACACACATACACACAGAGAGAAAGAGGCAGAGGGAAAAACAGGATCCACCCGGGGAGCCCAACATGGGACTAATCAAGGGTCTCCAGGATCACACCCTGGGCTGAAGGCAGCGCTAAACTGCTAGGCCACCAGGGCTGCCCAAGCTGATTGGTTTTCCATGGTGAGGGGTCCGACTCTGCCTGATGTTCAGGTCCAAGTTCAGCTCCTGTTAAAATAGAATAGAGGGACACCTGGGTGGCTCAGGTTGTGATCTCGGGATCCAGGATCCTGTCTTGCATGGGGCTCCCTGGGAAGAGCTTGCTCCGCCCTCTGTCTGTGTCTCTGCCTCTCTCTCTCAGTCTGTGTCTTTCATGACTAAAGAAATAAATCTTAAAAAAAATAGAATAGAAAAGCATACCTCTACTAAAAATATTAATTAAAACATAGCTGTGATTGAGTTGGCCTAGGCATCTACTTTTTGAGAGTAAACATTAACACCTGCATTGGAGATCATCTCCAATGTATCGATTCATTCAGTCATTCAGTCATTCACCTTAGATGAACAGACCCACAGAAACATGGCAAATTGATTTTTATGGGCAACTTTATGGTAGATGACATTACATTAAATAAAATTAGCTATTTTTTACTTTTTTTTAAATTTATGATAGTCACAGAGACAGAGAGAGAGAGAGGCGCAGAGACATAGGCAGAGGGAGAAGCAGGCTCCATGCACCGGGAGCCCGATGTGGGATTCGATCCCAGGTCTCCAGGATCGCGCCCTGGGCCAAAGGCAGGCGCCAAACTGCTGCGCCACCCAGGGATCCCAAAATTAGCTATTTTTAAAAAGGATTTTATTTAGGGATGCCTGGTTCGGTCAGTGGTTTAGGGCTTGCCTTGGCCCAGGGCATGATCCTGGGTTCTTGGGATCGAGACCTGCATCAGGCTCCCTGCATGAAGCCTGCATCTCCCTCTGCCTGTGTCTCTGCTTCTCTCTCTCTCTCTCTCTGTCTCTCATGAATAAATAAAATATTTTTTAAAAATAAAAAAGATTGTATTTATTTATTCATGAGAGACACAGAGACATAGGGACAAGCAGGCCTCCCGCAGGGAGCCCAATGTGGGACTCAATCCCCAGACTGGGATCATGCCCTGAGCCAAAGGCAGATGCTCAACCACTGAGCCACTCAGGTGTCCCAAAATTATTTTAAAATGAATACATTAGGGATCCCTGGGTGGCGCAGCGGTTTGGCGCCTGCCTTTGGCCCAGGGCGCGCGATCCTGGAGACCCGGGATCGAATCCCACGTCAGGCTCTCGGTGAATGGAGCCTGCTTCTCCCTCTGCCTATGTCTCTGCCTCTCTCTCTCTCTCACTGTGTGCCTATCATAAATAAAAAAAAAATTAAAAAAAATGAATACATTAGTGGCATTCAAATATTCACAACGTTTTGCAACCACCACCTCTATATAGTTCAAAAACATTTTAATCACCCCCAAAGAAAACCCTACATCCATTAGTTAGTTATTCCCCATTCCCTACTCCCCACAATCCTGGCAATCAGAAACCCGTTTTTCACACACCTGGGTGGCTCAGCGGTTAACCGTCTGCCTTCAGCCCAGGGCGTGATCCTGGAGATCCGGGATCGAGTCCCATATCAGGCTCCCTGCATGAAGCCTGCTTCTCCCTCTGCTTCTGCCTGTGTCTCTGCCTCTCTCTCTCTGTGTCCCTCATGAATAAATAAACTAAATCTTAAAAAAAAAAAGAAAGAAAATCAGTTGATCAGGGGTACCTGGGTGACTCAGTCAGTTAAGCATCCAACCATTGACCTCAGCTCAAATCTTGATCTCAGAGTTGTCAGTGCAAGCCCTGCACTGGGCTCCACACTGAGCATGGAGTCTACAAAAAAATTTCAGTTAACCATAGATATATGGGTTGATTTTTGGAGTCTCAGTTCTATTCTAAATCTATGCTTATGTCAGTACCACATCATTTTGATTACTGTAGATTTGTTGGGTTTTTTTGAAATGGAGAACTTGAATTTTCCAACTTTGTTCTTTTTTTAACATTGTTATGGATAATCAAGATCCCTTGCAATCCCATATGAATTTGAGGACTGGCTTCTCTTTTTCTTGCAAATAGACCATTAGAATTTTGATAGGGTTGCACTGAATCTATAGATAGCTTTGGGATATGGCAATATGGCAAATTGCCATATTAACAATGGTAAGTCTTCCAATCCATGAACACAGGGTGCCTTTTGTTTTATTTGTGTTTCCCTTATTTTATCAATGTTTTGTAGTTTTCAGCATAGAAGTCTTTCATCTCTGGCTAAACTTTACTCTTTTGCATATTTTTTGGATGCTATCACAAATGGAATTGTTTTCTTAATTTCCTTCTAATGTTGTTCAGTGCTGGTGTATACAAACAACTAATTTTTGTATATTGATTTGTATCCAGCATCTCTTCTGAATTCATTTAACTTATAATAGCTTCTATGTAGATTCTTTGGGCTTTTCTGTAGATAAGAGCATATCACCTATAAATAGAGAAAGATTTATTTCTTCCTTTCCAATTTGAATGCCTTTTATTATTTATTTTATTTTATTTATTTATTCATGAGAGACACAGAGGGAGAGTCAGAGACAGAAGCAGGCTCCATGCAGGCAGCACGATGAGGGACTCAATCCCAGGACTCCAGGATCACATCCTGAGCTAAAGGCAGATGCTCAACTGCTGAGCTACCTAGGCATCCCGCTTTTATTCTTATTCTTGCCTATTTACTTATCATAGAACTGTCTGTAAAATGCTAAGTATTAGCGGCGAAATTAGACATTTTGTTTCTGATTAGGCAGAAAGCTCTTAATCATTTACCATTTAGTATAATGTTGGCTGTGGGGAATTATTATTATTATTATTATTATTATTATTATTATTAATAAAAAATGCCCTTTATCATGTTGAGGAAGTTCCTTTCTGTTTCTAGTTTGAGTGTCTTTATCATGTAAATGTGTTGGATTTTGTCAAATGGTTTTACTGCATCATTTTTTCCCCTTCACTTTATAATGGTGGTATATTACATTAGTTGGTCTTATGTTGGATCATCCTTGCATTCGTGGGATAAATTCCAATTAGTCATGCTATATAATCTTCTTATATGCTGTTGGATTCAGTTTGCTCTCATTTTGTTGACTATCTTTTGCATCTATATGCATAAGGGATATTTATTGGTATGTAGTTTGATTTTCCTGGGATATCCCTGTGTCTGGCCAATTTATTTTTGACAAAGGTACAAAAACAATTTAGTAGATAAAGGACAATCTTTTCAATGGATGATGTAGAGAGGTTGGACATCCATATGAAAAAAAAAAAGAACCTTAATGTAATCATCACACCTTATGGAAAAATTAACCTTAAATCAGTTACAGTCATACATGTAAAACTTAAAACTCTACAAATTCTAGATCATCATAAGAAATCTAGGGATCCCTGGGTGGCGCAGCGGTTTGGCGCCTGCCTTTGGCCCAGGGCGCGATCCTGGAGGCCCGGGATCGAATCCCACATCGGGCTCCCGGTGCATGGAGCCTGCTTCTCCCTCTGCCTGTGTCTCTGCCTCTCTCTCTCTCTGTATGACTATCATAAAAAAAAAATAATAATAATAATAATAATAATAAAGAAATCTTGTGATTTTGGAGTTAAGTAGAGTTGATAGACATGACTTGGAGCACCATCCATAAAAGAAAAAACAAATACATTGGACTCTTAAAAAACTTTTTACATTTTGGGGCACTGGGGTGGTTCAGTGGTTGACTGTCTGCCTTTGGCTCAGGTCATGATGATGTCACACTGGGATCGAGTCCTCATCTGGCTCCCCACAGGGAGCCTGCTTCTCTTTCTGCCTATATCTTTGCCTCTTTCTGTGTCTCTCATGAATAAATAAATACAGAAAATCTTAATTTTTTTTTTTTTTACATTTCACATGAAAGGTACTGTTAAAAAATGAGAAGACTGCTTTGAAAAAGACACTGGTAGTTCCTCAGAAAGTTAAACATCTATATGACCCTACAGTTCCAAAACTAGGTATGTATCCAAAAGAAATGAAAACATGTCCACAAAAACCTGCTCACAAATGTTCATATAGCAGCACTATTCACAATAGCCTTAAAGTCCATCAGAAATAAAAGGAATGAAGTACAGATGTATGCCATACATGCGTAAACCATGAAAAACGATGCCAATTGAAAGAAACCAGTCAAAAAAGGGCCACGTATTATATGAGTCCCGTTACATGGAATTTCAGAATAAGTAAATCTGTACAGACATAAAGTAGACTGGTTGTTGCCTTGGGTGTAGGTAGGAAGGTTGGGTCAAAATGGCAATAGGTGTGAAGTTTCTTTTAGTGATTATAAAAATGTTCTAAAATTGGTTATGAACATGGATTGCACAACTCTATGAATATACCAAAATCTATCAATTGCACACTTTAAATAGGTGAGTTATATGGGATGGTAAGCTGGTACAGCCGCTCTGGGAAACAGTGTGGAGGTTCCTCGAGAGGTGAAAAATAGAGCTACCCTATGACCCAGCAATTGCACTGCTTGGCATTTACCCCAAAGATATAGATGTAGTGAAATGCCAGGACACCTGCACCCCAATGTCAGAGAAGCAATGTCCACAACAGCCAAACTTGATGTCTTCTGACAGATGAATGGATAAAGTTATATATATTTACACAAAAGGACTACTACTCAGCCATCAGAAAGGACGAATACTCACCATTTGCT
This sequence comes from Nyctereutes procyonoides, assembly GCF_905146905.1. NCBI lineage: Eukaryota > Metazoa > Chordata > Mammalia > Carnivora > Canidae > Nyctereutes > Nyctereutes procyonoides. The sequence goes on along the minus strand of NW_026574975.1, from coordinate 64,222 downwards.
TTGACCTGGTTGGAACTGGAGGGTATTATGCTGAGTGAAATAAGTCAGTCGGAGGTTCATTATATGCAGAATATAAAAATAGTGAAAGGGACTATAATGTAAGGGAAAGGAGGCAAACTTGAGCAGGGAAAAATTAGGGAAAAAAACCATGAGAGACTCTTAACTCTGGGAAACAAAGGGTTACAGAAGGGGAGGAGGGTGATGGGATGGAGTGACTGGGTGACAGGCACTAAGGAGTGCACTTGATGAGAGGAGCACTGGGTGTTATAAGTTTGCAAACTGAATTTAATTTTTTAAAAAAGGAAGAAAAATTTAAATATAAATAGGTGAATTATATCATATGTTAATTATATCAATAAAATTGTTATAAAGAATAATAATAAAAAGCTATTTTTTTTTAATTTATTTTATGATAGTCACACAGAGAGAGAGAAAGAGGCAGAGACATAGGCAGAGGGAGAAGCAGGCTCCATGCACCGGGAGCCTGACATGGGATTCGATCCGGGGTCTCCAGAATCACGCCCTGGGCCAAAGGCAGGCGCCAAACCGCTGCGCCACCCAGGGATCCCTAATAATAAAAAGCTATTGATTAGAGAGAATGTTTGCAAATCACTATTTGACAAAGAACTTGTACCTAGAATATATGAGTAAGTCTCAAAACTGAAAAATAAGTAAACAATTCAACTTTATTTTATTTTATTTTTTAAAATATTTTATTTATTTATTCATGAGAGACACAGAGAGAGAGAGGGGCAGAGACACAGGCAGAGGGACAAGCAGGCTCCAGGCAGGGACCCTGACTTTGGCCTCAATCCCACGTCTCCAGGATCAGGCCCTGGGCTGCAGGTGGTGCTAAACCGCTGAGCCACCCGGGCTGCCCAACAATTCAATTTTAAAGTGGGCAAAAGACATAAACAATAATTTCAACACAGAGATATACAGATGTTGAATTAGCAAATCAAGATGTTCAACATTAGTAGCCATCAGGGAAACGAAATTAAAACTACAATGAGGTATCACTACTTACATTTAAGATGGCCAAAATGAGAAGTAGTGACAACACCAACTGATAGCAAGAATGTGGAGCAATAAGATCACACACATTGCTGAAGGTCATATAAAGTGATACACTCCAGAAAACAGTTGTGTAGTTTCTTCTAAAACTTCTAAAAAGTGCAATTACTAGAAGAACCAGCAATTGGGGGCACCTGGGTGGTTCAGTGGTAGAGCATGTGATGGTCGCTCAGGTCATGATCCCGGGATCCTGGCATCAAGTCCCGCATCAGGCTCCCCACAGGAAGCCTGCTTCCCCCTCTGCCTATGTCTCTGCCTCTGTCTCTCTATGTCTCTCACGAATAAATAAACTCTTAAAGAAAAAGAGACCCAGAAATTGTAATCTTGGGCATTTATCCTGGAGAAATAAGAAGTTAGCGGCCTAAGGTGATCTCTGAAAACGGTTCGCTATTCACTTGCCCAGAAAACCCTATAAAATCATGCAAATCAAGAGGTTCAAATCTTCAGATTCACTTGAAGAACACAAGTAAAACTGCCCTGGCCATCAAGGGTATGCATATCTGAAAAGCCAAGGATCTGAAAGATGTCACTTTGCAGAAGCAGTATGTGCCATTCCCTCGCTACGATGGTGGAGTTGGTAGGTGTATGCCCAGGCCAAACAGTGGGGCTGGACACAGGGCCAGTGGCCTAAGAAGAGTACTAAATTTTTACTGCACATCCTTAAAATGCAGAGAGTAATGCTGAACTTAAGTGTTTAGATGTAGATTTCCTGGCCATTGAGCACATCCAGATGAGCAAAGCCCCCAAGATGTGGCATAGAACTTAGAGGGCTCATGGTTGAATTAACCCATACATGAGCTCTCCCTGGTGCACTGAGATGATTCTTACTGAAAAAGAGCAGATTGTTTCTAAACCAGAAGAGGAGGTTGCTCAGAAGAAAAAGAGATCCCGGAAGAAACTGAAGACACAAAAATTTATGTCCCGGGAAACAAATTCTACATAAAATAAATGCAAGTAAAAGTTAAAAACAAAACAAAACCAAACAACCTCACGCAAATATTCGTAACAGCTATATTCATATAGCCCCTAACTGGGAACAACCCAGATGCTTTCGATGGGTAAATAAGTAACCTGTGGTAAACTATTTAAATTCCATGGAATAATACTCAGCAGTACAAAGGAATGAGCTATCAATACGTGCAAACACGCAACAAGTTGGATGAATCTCCAATGAGTTATGCTGACTAGTGAAAGCCAATCCCCAAAGGCTCCATATTATATGGCTCCATCTATGTGATATTATCTAGAATATTATATATTCTATTTTTGAAATGGCCAAATTTTACAAATGGTGAACAAATTGATGGTTACTAGGGGTTAAGGTGGGGGCAGGAGGTAGGTGGGTGTGCTTATAAAAAGGCAACCTGAGGAATCCTTATGTTGATGAACTGTTCCTTAACTTGGCTGTAGTGGAGGATACACTAACCTACACGTGATAAAACTGTAGAGAACTACATACACATGTACACACATGCATAACACGCACAAATAATTGCAAGTAAAATGGGAAAACACTAAGACTGGTGGAATGCATCACAATTTATGCCTTCTGAGAATACTGTTACGACTGGGGGAATCTAGGTAAAGAATACCTGGGTCTCTCTGTATGATTTCTTATAACTGCAGGTGAATCTACAATTAGGTCACCATAAACTGAATTTAAAAATGGGCAAAACCATGAACAGACACTTCATCAAAAAATATAAGAACAGCGACTCACCGGTTTAGCGCAAACTTCGGCCCAGGGCGTGACCCCGGGGTCCTGGGATTGAGTCCCACATCGGGCTCCCTGCAGGCAGCCTGCTTCTCCCTCTGCCTGTGTGTCTCTGCCTCTCTCTCTCTCTGTGTCTCTCATGAATAAATAAAATCTTTAAAAAAAAAGAAAAAATTATAAGAACAGCAAGGAATAAAGAAAGGATTTTTTACATCATTAGCTATTAGAGACATGCAAATTAAAACTAGGATAAGGGGCACCTGGGTGGTCCAGTTGATTAAACATCTGACTCTTGGTTTGATTTCAGGGTTGTGCTCTCTGGATCATGGGGTGTACCTTGTAGGGCTCCACGCTCAGCGGGGAGTCTGCTTGAGATTCTCTCTCTCTCCATCTGCCTCTGCCCTCCCTCTGCTCATTTGCATGCTCTCTCTCCCTCTCTCTCTCATAAATAAATAAATAAATAAATAAATAAATAAATAAATAAATAAAATGAATCTTAAAACTGGGATATCACTACACACCTATTAGAACGGCTAAATAAAATTAAAACACCAAACAGTAGCAAACATGCAGAACAACTGGAAATGTCATACATTGTTGCTAGGAATGCAAAACCATATAAGCATTCTGGATTTGTTTTGTTTTTTCAGTAGGCTGCACACCCAGCATGGAGACCAATACAGGGCTCAAACCTACTCTCAGATCACCACCTGGGCTGAGATCTGTGGAGGCCGAGAAAATTAAGGCCACTCCACCTCAAGTTTAGCATTAACACAAGTACAGCCATCACAGGCCCCTGTGAATAAGAGCTGAAACTTTACAGGAAAAACGCAGAACGCCCTTGACAGAGAGTCCCGTATCAGAATGAAAACAGAGCTCCGAACGCTCCTGACGGAGACAGAATGTCCAGTATTGGAATGATAACAGATCTTAAGAAACTCCCCCACCCCTTCCCCCCATATCAGAATGAAAAAATTCCTCCACCTCTTCTGAAAATCCCCTAGACCTTCCCATAAAATCCCAGCTGTAACCCACCTCAGGGTCCAAGTCCCTGCTCCGCTGTGTTGGGTATACTTGGACCCAAGCTCGAGCTTGTTAATAAACCCTCATGTATTTGCATCGGTGGCGGTTCCTTGGTGGTTTCTCAGATTTGCAATCTTGGGCACAACAAGATCAAGAGTCAGATGCTTAACCAACTGAACCACCCAGAACTCCAATACAACCCTCCTGGAACATCACTTGGCAATTTACTTACAGTATGATCCAGAAACCCCACTCCCGTGTATCTGCCCTAGAGGATATAAAGACATGCTCCCACAAAAACCGAAACACAAATATTTATAGAAGCTCCCTTCATAATCACCATAAACTGGAAACAACAACAGATGAATGACAAACTGTGGCACCTTCATATAACAGAGTATTACTCAGGAATAAAAAGGAACGAACTTTGGTACACACAGCAACTTGGATGAATCTCAAAAGCATGATAGTAGTTCAAATGGTTATATACAATATGATTCCACTTACATGGTATTATCAGAAAAACAATTTATATGATATTTTCATCCCTATAGGGATGGAGAGCAGATCAGCAGTGGCCTGGGTTAATGGATTGTTGGGGTGAGTACAAAGGAATAGCAGGAAGTCGATTGGATGGGGGTGATTAAACTATTCTCTGTCCTGAGTATGGCAATTATTACACAAATCTATACATGTGTTAAAATTCTTAAAAGAAAAAAATCACCTTTACTGGAAATACAAATAAATTTATTATTATTCACACACTGTGTAACTGCCTACAGTTATACAGAGAATCCAAGAGAATAAATAAGTTTAGTGTCTTGCTGGATAGGAGATCAATGTATAAATCAATTACATTCCTATATACCAACAAAATTAGAACATGTAATTTATAAAGTTATACCCCCAAAGTAAGTTATTCAATGATTCATCTAACAAAAGATGTGTAAGATCTTTACAGAAAAAAAGATGTCCTAATTAAAAGACGTTAAAGAAGACTTAAATAACAGCTTTCGTCGTGGGTAGGATAACTTAAATTCACAGAGACAATTCTTCTCGGTTAATTTACTAATTCAATGCAGTTCTATTCCCAATAATGACAAGATTTATTTTGAAATGTGAAAAGGCTGATTTAAAAATTTAAGTGAAAGAGCAAACGGTCAAGAATAGCCAAGACAGTCTTGAAGGACAGCAAATGAGGGAACTGAAAGCCTAGAGTTGTTTTGGGAGGAAATTACCATTTACTCGGTCAACTTCTTCAGTGGTTATCAGTCTGTCTATTTTCTGTCATGTCCCGATTTTGATGGTTTATCTTTCTCGAGAAACTTAATAACTTCATCGAGATTTTCATATTTATTGCTCTTGTTGCTTACACTATTTCTACAGTGTCTCTTTCATTTTCCTTCTTGAATTTGTATTTTATATTTTTTGTATTTCACTTTTCATTCTGAGCCATGCCAGGGCTTAGTTTCTGTCTTGTGTCTCTATTTCCAACTGCTTGCAGGAGATACTTAACTGTTTCCTCATAAACTTTAAACTCTGAAATAAAAGAATATACATTAAAAAAGAAAAAAAAAAACCCTGAGTATACTAATACAATGAACACCTGTGCAACTACTACCCAATTTAAATACAATCTAACAAGTGCAATTGAAGATGATGGGTGCCATTTCCCATTCTTATTCCTTTCCTTTCTTCTCCAGAGTTAAACACTATCATGAGTTTGGTATTCATTATGATTTTTTTGGTAGTTCAGAGCAGGGACTCAGGAACTCAGGAATTCGATCACCTGTGTTCATAATCCAGCTCCACTTCTTACTGCCTCTGTGGCCTTGAGCAATTTACTTAATGTCTAGATTTCTGTTTTCTGTTTTGTAAAATGAAAGTAAAAGAAAGCCCACCTTGTGAGGTTTTTAAGGAAATTAAATAATTAAAGCGTAATATGCCCAGAAATCCTGGTTTTATTGAAGCATTATGTAACTGCATGCAAGTATCAATAAACGATATACAGCGTTATTTTGCATATTTAAGTTTTATGTAAATATTGTCCTACCATAGAATTTTTCTTTAATTAGTTTTGTTCATTTCCCAATTGGAAAGGAAGATCCAAACCAATCTCTTATTTACAGATGACATGATCTTATATAGAGAAAATTCTAAAGAATCGCTACAAAGAGGCAACTATTAAAGTTAATAAACAATTCAACAAAGTTGCAGGACGTGGGGACCCCTGGGTGGCTCAGTGGCTGAGCGTCTGCCTTTGGCTCAGGGCGTGATACAAGTGTCCTGGGATCCAGTCCCCCATCAGACTCCCCACAGGGAGCCTGCTACTCCCTCTGCCTATGTCTCTGCCTCTCTCTCTCTGTCTCTCGTGAATAAATAAATAAAATCTTTTTTTTAAAGACTTATTTATTTATTTATTCATGAGAAACACACACAGAGAGAGAGACAGAGACACAGGCAGAGGGAGAGGCAGGCTCCACGCAAGGAGCCCGATGTGGGACTCGATCCCGGGTCTCCAGGATCACACCCCGGGCTGCAGGCAGCACTAAACCACTGCGCCACCAGGGCTGCCCAATAAATAAAATCTTTAAAAAATGTTGCAGGATGGTAAGATCAAGGTACAAAATCAGCTGTGTTTCTATATCTTAGCAATGAACAATCTGAAAAGGAAATGAGGAAAACAATTCCATTTATAATATTTCAAAAAGAAAATATTCAGAGAAAAATTTCACCAAGATGATGCAATAGTTATACACTAACAAGGTAAAATATGGCTAAAAGCAGTTAAAGAAGACCAAGATAAACAGAAGGACATCCTACGTTCATGGAATGTAAGACTTAATATTTTTAAAGTGACCATACTCCCCAAAGCAATTGACAGATTTAACGCAATCCCTGTCAAAATACCAACTGCCTCTTTATAGAAAAGTGCATCCTAAAATTAATATGGAATTGCAAAGGACCATGAGTGGCTGAAACAATCTCAAAAAAGAACACAGTTGGAGGACTCACTATTTTCAGTTTCAAAAATGACTACAAAGGTATACTAACGAAAATATTGTGGTACTGGCACAAAAATAAAACTACATGTATCAGTTGAGAGCAAAATGAGAGTCCAGGAATATGCTATACACCTATGGTGAATTGATTTTTGACAACTGTGCCAAGACCATTCAATGGAGAAAGAATAGCATTGTCAACAAATGGTCCTGAGAAAACAGTACGTGGACATGACAGTCAGACTGTGTACTTCACACTATATACAAAAATTAACTCAAACTGAGTAAGAGACCTATATATAAGAGCTGGCTCTATACAACTCTTAAAATATGAGGGTAAGTCTTCATGACCTTGGATTTGGCAATGGATTCTTAGATATGAAACCAAAACCGAAGGCAGCAAAAGAAAAAAATGAATTGAATTTATCAAAATAAAATCTCTTGTGCTTCAAAGGACACTATTTAAGAAGTGAAATGAAATCCACAAAATGAAAAAAAAAAATCCACAAAATGAGAGAAATTTTCGCTGAATCAGATGTGTGATAAGGATCTAGTGTCCAAAACATATAAAGAACTCTTACACGCAGGGTTTCAGACTGGATAAAAAAGCAGGACCCATCTATCTGCTGTCTTTACAAGAGACTCATTTTAGACAGAAGGACACCTACAGCCTGAAAATAAAAGGTTGGAGAACCTTTTACCATTCAAGTGGTCCTCAAAAGAAAGCAGGGGTAGCCATCCTTATATCAGATAAACTAAAATTTACCCCGAAGACTGTAGTGAGATATGAAGAGGGACACTATATCATACTTAAAGGATCTATCCAACAAGAGGACTTAACAATCATCAATATATATGCCCCGAATGTGGGAGCTGCCAAATATATCAATCAATTAACAACCAAAGTGAAGAAGTACTTAGATAATAATACACTTATACTTGGTGACTTCAATCTAGCGCTTTCTACACTCCATAGGTCTTCTAAACACAACATCTCCAAAAAAACAAGAGCTTTAAATGATACACTGGACCAGATGGATTTCACAGATATCTACAGATAACTACAGAACTTTACGTCCAAACTCAATCAATGTGATTCATCATATCGGCAAGAGAAAAACCAAAACCATATGACCCTCTCATTGGATGCAGAGAAAGCATTTGACAAAATACAGCATCCATTCCTGATCAAAACTCTTCAGAGTGTAGGGATAGAGGGAACATTCCTCAACATCTTAAAAGCCATCTACAAAAAGCCCACAGCAAATATCATTCTCAATGGGGAAGCACTGGGAGCCTTTCCCCTAAGATCAGGACCAAGACAGGGATGTCCACTCTCACCACTGCTATTCAACATAGTAATGGAAGTCCTAGCCTCAGCAATCAGACAGACAACAAAAAGACATTAAAGGCATTCGAATTAGCAAAGAAGAAGTCAAACTCTCCCTCTTCACCGATGACATGATACTCTACTTAGAAAACCCAAAAACCTCCACCCCAAGATTGCTAGAACTCATACAGCAATTTGGCAGCGTGGTAGGATACAAAATCAATGCCCAGAAGTCAGTGGCATTTCTATACACTAACAATGAGACTGAAGAAAGAGAAATTAAGGAGTCATTCCCATTTACAATTGCACCCAAAAGCATACGATACCCAGGAATAAACCTAACCAAAGAGGTAAAGGATCTATACCCTAAAAACTATAGAACACTTCTGAAAGAAATTGAGGAAGACACAAAGAGATGGAAAAACATTCCATGCTCATGGATTGGCAGAATTAATATTGTGAAAATGTCAATGCTATCCAGGGCAATTTACACGTTTAATGCAATCCCTATCAAAATACCATGGAGTAGGGATCCCTGGGTGGCATACCGGTTTAGCGCCTGCCTTTGGCCCAGGGCGCCATCCTGGAGACCCGGGATCGAATCCCATGTCGGACTCCCGGTGCATGGAGCCTGCTTCTCCCTCTGCATCTGTCTCTGCCTTTCCCTCCCTCTCTCTCTCTCTCTCTATCATAAATAAATAAAATATTTTTTAAAAAAGAAAGAAAAAAAAGGAAACATTTGGTTTAAAAAAAAATACCATGGACTTTCTTCAGAGAGTTAGAACAAATTATTTTAAGATTTGTGTGGAATCAGAAAAGACCCCGAATAGCCAGGGGAATTTTAAAAAAGAAAACCATAGCTGGGGGCATCACAATGCCAGATTTCAGGTTGTACTACAAAGCTGTGGTCATTAAGACAGTGTGGTACTGGCACAAAAACAGACACATAGATCAATGGAACAGAATAGAGAACCCAGAAGTGGACCCTCAACTTTATGGTCAACTAATATTCGATAGAGGAGGAAAGACTACCCACTGGAAGAAAGACTACCCACTGGAAGAAAGACAGTCTCTTCAATAAATGGTGCTGGGAAAATTCGACATCCACGTGCAGAAGAATGAAACTAGACCACTCCCCTGCACCATACACAAAGATAAACTCAAAATGGATGAAAGCTCTAAATGTGAGACAAGATTCCATCAAAATCCTAGAGGAGAACACAGGCGACACCCTTTTTGAACTCGGCCACAGTAACTTCTTGCAAGATACATCCATGAAGGCAAAAGAAACAAAAGCAAAAATGAACTATTGGGACTTCATCAAGATAAGAAGCTTTTGCACAGCAAAGGATACAGTCAACAAAACTAAAAGACAACCTACAGAATGGGAGAAGATATTTGCAAACGACGTATCAGATAAAGGGCTAGTTTCCAAGATCTATGAAGAACTTACTAAACTCAACACCAAAGAAACAAACAATCCAATCATGAAATGGGCAAAAGACATGAACAGAAATCTCACAGAGGAAGACATAGACATGGCCAACACGCACATGAGAAAATGCTCTGCATCACTTGCCATCAGGGAAATACGAATCCAAACCACAATGAGATACCACCTCACACCAGTGAGAATGGGGAAAATTAACAAGGCAGGAAACCACAAATGTTGAGAGGATGAGGAGAAAAGGGAACCCTCTGGCACTGTTGGTGGGAATGTGAAATGGTGCAGCCCCTCTGGAAAACTGTGTGGAGGTTCCTCAAAATGTTAAAAATAGATCTGCCCTACGACCCAGCAATTGCACTGTTGGGGATTTACCCTAAAGATACAGATGCAATGAAACGCTGGGACACCTACACCCCGATGTTTCTAGCAGCAATGTCCACAATAGCCAAACTGTGGAAGGAGCCTCGGTGTCCATCAAAAGATGAATGGATAAAGAAGCTGTGGTTTATGTATACAATGGAATATTCTTCAGCCATTAGAAATGACAAATACCCACCATTTGCTTCAATGTGGATGGAACTGGAGGGTATTATGCTGAGTGAAATAAGTCAATCAGAGAAGAACAAACATTATATGGTCTCATTCATTTGGGGAATATAAATAATAGTGAAAGGGAATAGAAGGGAAGGGAGAAGAAATGGGTAGGAAATATCAGAAAGGGACACAGAACATAAAGACTCCTAACTCTGGGAAACGAACTAGGGGTGGTGGAGGGGGAGGAGGGCGGGGGCTGGGGGTGAATGGGTGACGGGCAATGAGGAGGGCACTTGACGGGATGAGCATTGGGTGTTATTCTGTATGTTGGCAAATTGAACACCAAAAAAAATAAATTATTTTAAAAAAAGAACTCTTACAACTCAACCACAAAAAGACAACCCACTTTAAAAATAGACAAAGGACTTGACTAGACATTTCTCCAAAGAAGATACATGTATGGTCAATAAGAACATGAATTGATGCCTCCATATCATTAGACATGGTTGAAATGAAAATCAAAACCACAATGAAATACCGCAACTCACCCACTATATTTGCTATGTTTTTTAAGGGAAAATAACAAGTATTGGCTAAATATGGAGAAACTGGAATCCTGACGCATTTCTGGTTGGACTCTAAAAAGGTACAACCTCTATGGAAATAACCACATGAGCCAATTATTCTACCCCTGTTATACCTAAAGGAATTAGAAACATGTTTCCAAACGAAAACTCATACATGAATGTTCATAACAGCACTATTTTTTTTAAAGATTTATTTATTTATTTATTCAGAGAGAGAGAGAGGCAGAAACACAGGCAGAGGGAGAAGCAGGCTCCATGCAGGAAGCCTGATGTGGGACTCAATTCCGGGTCTCCAGGATCACACCCCAGGCTGCAGGCAGCGCTAAACCACTGCGCCACCAGGGCTGCCCATAACAGCACTATTTATAATAGCTAAAAGGTATATCCCTCCCAAGTGTTCATCAATTGATGAATGGATAAACAAGATGCAGTGTATTTATACATTGGAATATTATTAATCCATAAAAAGGAATTTAGTACTGATACATACAACATGGATGAACATTATGCTGAATGAAAGAAGCCAGACCCAAAAGGACATATAGTAGATGATTCCTTATATATAAAATATCTGTAATAGGTAATTCCATATAGAAAGGAGATAAGTGAATGGAAGAGGATGGGGGCGAAGGTAGAATGGGGAATAACTACTTTTGGGATACTCTTTTGGGATGATGAAAATATTCTGAAACTAGACAGTGGCAATGACTGTAGTAAACCTGTGAATATAATAAAAGTCACTGGATTTAACCCTTAAGATGATTAAACTTGTGAATTTTATCTCAGTAAAAACTTGAAAGACACTCAAAAGTCCTTTTTATTTGGATATTTTTAATTGTAAAGGAATTCATTCTTGTTGTATTTATCCAAGCAATAGAGAAGGCCATTTGAAAGCAAGTTAGTCATCTTTCTCTGGCAGGGACTACCACTTGACTACTTAATATCCACTCCCCATTTTTTATATTACAAAACTTACATTGTTGAGACTGCCTAATGTAGTATGATGTGATGGTGATGTGATGTTTGTGTCCAGATAAAGACTACATTTCCCAGCCTCCAGTGCAATTAGATGTTCTTATATCTAAATCCTCATCAATAAGATGTAAGGGAAGCTATTTGATAGAACTTCTAGGACAGCTTCCCAAAAGAAGCAAAAAAAAAAAAAAAAAAGCAGCAAAAACATCTTCCACCTTCCTTCCTTGTAGCAGTGTGGACAAGATGACTGGAGCACCTGCCACCATCTTAGACTATAGATGGCCTGTTGGATAGAAGTCACTGATGAGGATGGTGGAGTGGGAAGGTAGAAGGAACCGGAGTTGGTGATTGTTGACCTGATACCACACTAGATCCTGATTGTCTATCTCTGAATTTGTTTTGTGTGAAGGAAATTAACCTCCTTTTAAAAAATACAATTAATTTAGATTACTACCTCATACCACATAGAATGATGAAATCCCAAAGAATTAAAAACTTAACTGTGAAAGATAAAACTATCTGAAGAGAATAAAAGAGGATGTTTGTAATATTAGAGTTTGGAAGAATTTTTAAAAGCATAAATCGACCTTAAGGCAGAAAATGTATTAATTGGATTAGATCAAAATTAAGGATTTTTGTTCAAAGGAAGTCAGCATAGATTACAGGGGAAATATTACAATGTCTAAAACTGGCAAAGTTTATCTAGAATAGACTAAGAACTACTGCAAATAAACCAACATGCAGAAAAACTAAAAGCAGGCAGAGGATATGAAAATACAACTTACAGAATAAGAATTTTAAAAAGCCAATATATCTGTGAAAATGTTTAACCTCACTAGTAATCACAAAAATGCAGACTACACTGAGATACCATTTTATACCCATCAGATTGGCATACGTTAGAAGATGTGATTATACTAGGTGTGGGCTAGGACGAGGGGAAATCAGAAACCTTCATTTCTAGCTGTTGGGAGTTGTAAATTGCATCAACCCATTAGCAGAATCAGAGAGTGCTCATATGTATATCCCATTTGCCCAGAAATCTCCAGCTAGAACATACCTACATTCATACATACATACATACATATCTGTGATAGACACTAAGGCAGTCCATAAGGGGAAATGTTACGTGAATGATCATTGCCGCATTGTTTGTGGTAGTGGGAAATTTACACAGGCTATATATTCATCCCTATGAATGAAAAAACATGATAGATGTGTATTCAGTATGAAAATACTAAAGCAAGTGGGTACATAGCAACATGGTTGTGTCTTTTTCTTTTAAGATCTTATTTATTTATTCATGAGAGACTCAGAGAGAGAGGAATAGACATAGGCAGAGGGAGAACCAGGCTCCCTATCCTTCTAAACATCAACGAGGGACGCCTGGGTGGGCTCAGTAGTTGAGCATCTGCCTTTGGCTCACGGCGTGATCCCAGAGTCCCTAGAATGAGTCTCATGTTGGATTCCCTTCAAGAAGCCTGCTTCTCCCTCTGTCTGTGTCTCTGCCTCTCTCTGTGTCTCTCCAGAATAAATACATAAAATCTAAAAATATACATACATAATAAAAGTACAACATAAATGAAACACCTGAAAAAAAAAAAGAGGTTAAAACGTAAATATAATGAAGTCTATAGCAAATACCATGGATGTCAATTTAAAACATTTACCTGTATAAGATACATGATGTTTTACAAGGGTACAATTAGACCCACTCACTTAAACATGTCAACCACAGGAGACACAGTAGGTGTCTATGGGTGTGGAGCAGAATGAGAGGGAGGATGGGGAATAAACTGGAAAAGTAAATAAAATAAGATTCAATTAAATCAAAACGAGAAGTATTACAGAGTCCAAAGACAGCTTGGGTAGTGTTCCACAGACGTGCCATCATTTACTGAATTCCCCATTTGTGTTCATTGAGATTCTTTGATTTTTCTACCATATCCTAGCTCTTTGCCTTGGACGAGTTATGTAATGACTCAGAGCCTTAGTTTCATGTACAGCAGGAATAATACCTACCTGATGAGGTCGTCGTGATGTTTGTAAACTGCTGAGCAGAGCGTCTGGCACAAGCCAGCAAGGACATTTACAGAGACAGACCTATAGGGAGGGGAGCCCCAGTCAACAGGGCCCATGCCGATATTGCTTCTGGTCGGACCCCACCACCACCTGGCACAAGATGTCCCCTCAGTAACAAGTCCTTTGAATGACAAGGTTTGTAACTCAGCAGTTTTTTTTTTTTTTTTGAGGGGGGGGTAATTTATCTCCATAACATATAATTGCCTGATGACATCGCCAGTCTCCTTTTATGTAGTTATTTGGTAGCATTTGTAAGTGAATGCTCTTCACACAGCATGGTGTCAGTGTCTAAGGCTCACGCATTCCTGGTTTATGTTACAGCCAGAGTTAGTGGGAATTCCTTCTCCTCCTTCCCTCCTGCAAAACTCTCAAGGATGACATCTCCCAGATGATGAGTCAAAAATATTCACTGCTTCTGCACAGGGTGGCTGATTTATGCCCAGTGAGGAAACAAACACTGGGCTGACTGCTGTTTAATACTAAGCATGTCATATAACCACTTCATGCTCAGTTTACCCAACTACACAGTGAGGATAAGACCACTGCTCCAACTGCCATAGAAAGCATTTTAAAGATTTTCTTTTTAAGCAATCTCTACACCCAAAGTGGGACTCTTGAATGCACAACCCTGAGATCAGGAGTCCTATGCTCCAACTGAGCCAGCCGGGTGCCCCAGAAAGCATTTTAAGAACTGAGTTAGATCATACGAATGTACCTTGAGCAGGATAAATATATGTATCACTAGTAATTAGTTAAGGAATGTGGTTATTCTTACTACTATTCAATTAGTAGTGTGTCTTTGGGGCGGGACTGAGGTGAAAGATGGAGTGGGTTCTTCGGGGACAGCCTTTTCCCCATGTGGTGGCCACACAAATGCTTTGTGCCAATTATCTATGGGGAACCAGTGTGACCCCTTGGGCTCTGTAGAATGAGCCAGAGCCAGTCGGGCTTCCAGGAGGCAGATCCAGTGCTCCTCAGATGGCCAGCACCAGCCCCAGAGATAAAAGCCTGTGCTCCCAACTAGTGGGCTGAGGAGACCCTGCACAGTTCAGTCTCCTCACTAATTCCTCTCTCTCTCTCCTTCGTGGTCCACCAGGGATGGTGTGATGGATTCAGCAGCTTCCTGAAGCCAAAGGTATATTTCCTCGAACAATCTGAACACTTTCATTAATAGAGACTTCAGGTATATGAGAGGCAAAGGGGGAACAAACATGGGGAAAGGAGAGAGAAAAGAGAGTGTGAAATGTATGGCTTTTTAGAGGTGATTTTGCAATCTTCCCGCAGAAGAAGGGTTGGAGGTGACATGGCCTTAGAGCCCCAAGCCCATCTGTGACCTTCTCCATCAGCTGTGAGAAGAGACAGGAAGCAAACCTATTTGAACTATGAAGAGAAATTGTAAAGCTACAAATGACGGACTCTTTAACAAAGTCATTTGTATGATGATCCAGGAGAGGAGCTGGGAAAGTCTTAGTCTGATGAGAATAAAGAAACAAAATTCTTTAGCATGCACTCCAGTCCTAGGAACAGTGTCCTCAACAGAAGGAGGTCTGGGAAGACTTGGGTATAGCCCTCAGGCACACAAATTTCTAGGCACACCTTCCTCTCAATCACCGGTGTTTTATCGTGCTGAAATCTCAAAATGTGCAGTCATAATTTCTCTTGCTTTTAACTTAAGCCCATTTTGCTTTTCACAAATAAAGAGAGCACCTGCTGTGCATGGACACATCTTTAAAATGCCCTCAGTAGTCAGGCTCCCAGCATGGAGCCTGCTTCTCCCTCTGCCTGTGTCTCTGCCTCTCTCTCTCTCTCTCTCTCTGTGTGTGTGTGTGTGTGTGTGTGTCTATCATGAATAAATAAATAAATAAATATTTTTTAAAAAATAAAAAATAAAATCCCCTCAGGATTGTGAAGACCTTAACTGGAAGAGAAAACAAAACCACACCTGCTTTAATCACTTGTTAAAAGAAGGAATGTATGGCCATTCTCCATGGGAACTATTTCATCCTGCTCCCTCCTCTGTAAAAATCAGCACATGCTCCATGTCTCTTAAGCCATCAGGAAAATGAGGTAAGACCTTCCACTAGGAAACTGCCTGGGCACTGCATGGCAGAGAGCAGCCCTCCTGGCCCTCATGTCAAACACTCTGCTTTCCCTTGGTGACACCCATGGCAAACTGCTGTCAGCTTGCAGACAGATGTAGACTGGAGAGCTACTCCTGGAATACCATGCTACCCAGACATTTCCATTCTGAGTTTGTATACCTATGTGATATGCCACCATACATTTAGCCCTTGATGAGATCCTATGCTCATTACAACTGCTGCCACTTGAACCACGCTCAGGTCCATGCAGCCAGGATTTTTGTTCTAATAGTAGCATCAGAAACGAATTTTAAGGGAGTGTGATTGTCTTTCCTGACTTTAACTAAAGTTAAAGTCCCCTCCAGACAGCATTTATTCCCTTAATTTCTCTTTATAAGTTTACCTTAAATGTTTTAAAAAGATTTTATTTATTTATGAAACACAGAGAGAGAGGCAGAGACACAGGCAGAGGGAGAAGCAGACTCTGTGCAAGGAGCCCGATGGTAGGATTCAATCCTGGAATCACCTCCTGAGCCAATGCCAAACGCTCAAATGCTGAGCCACCCAGGCGTTTCTTAAATTTAAGTATTTTTTTCTTAACTGTGATGCCTCTTTGGTGTAACTATTTCCAAAACTTTAGTTTGAACTATGTTACCGTTTGGTTTACTGGTCCTATTTTACCTCTTTTAAGATTCAAACTCGTTTATCTCTAAATCTCGAATTCTGAGCTTTGGGGATAAAATTCCTGTTCACCTCATCAAATACCTTACACTTTCTGACTGGAGAGATTTTGTCCGTATTTCATCTCAGACTCTCTCATCTACACAGTTTGTGTTGTGTTGTGGTTCTCGTCTGCCATACTGCCTCGATCTTACTCTCCACTGAAAACCCCATTTCCCATTCTGACCATGAGCTCAAGAAAGATTAACTTTGAACTTCCGTGCAGAGTCCGGCACAAACTGAGCTCTCTGGTATATCACTGCCAACCATCTCCCAGATAAATGAAATATTTAAAACATATCTCAAAACTCCTCTACCAGGATTGGGAATTTAGAATTGGGCTTGTTTCCTTGCTTTTGATGATTCCCTTCCCCTTTAATTTCCTCAGGCTATTATTAAAGCAAAGCTTGGATGCTGAGAACTGGGAGCTCAGGGGCAATTTTGATGATAGGAGGCGGCCCAGCCCAAGTCCAGCTGTGACACCTAATCCACGAGTAGTCAGTTCACAGTTGCGAAATTGAGAGGAGAAGCAGGCAGAAAACTTGGTGAAGGTGGACAATTACAATATTCGGGATTCTAATTGGGACACAAGTCGTGGCTGCTTTTCTCAATATCCTGAACATTCAAACCAAATTCACAGCCAGGCCAAGATGGAAACCATCTACCCATCATCATATGAGCCATTCCTGAAACTCATTCTGTACCCAAACAGCCCCTATCTCGGCATGCCCCTGGCAAAAGTGCCCCATAAGTGGCGTGCCCTTTGCATTCCATATTCTCTCTAGGTTCCTCTTAAAATGCAAGTAGTGCTGCATCAATTTAACATTCCTAAATTATGGGAGAAGTAAGAACCAAGGGAAGAGACCCTTTGAGGGAGGAAAACACCCTGAAGAGCAGCTGAGTTGCTGAATATAACCCTGAGGCTACAGTCCTGCTGCCTTGGGGAGTTTGTCAAGCTCAGGCCAAGAATCTGGCTGTTCTGGCATTTCCTTCTGAATTGTCTGGTGACCAAAGTTGATAGCTTCCCACTCTAGGTACGGCTTTTCCTTTTCTGTTTTGGTTGGTTTGTTCCTGGGTAAAACCCATTCCATATGCACAGAGCACCATCTGAAGGACATTCTGGCATCCCTAACCTGCCACAAAGCATCAAGAACCCAATTACCAGACAGTTAATGGAAGAATATGGGTGGTGTGATCTTGGACTCCCAGGATCAAGTCCCACATCAGGCTCCCTCCACGGAGCCTGCTTCACTCTCTGCCTATGACTGCCTATCTCTGTCTCTCATGAATAAATAAATAAAATCTTAAAAAAGGAGGGGGAGACGCCTGGGTGGCTCAGCGGATAAGCACCTGCCTTCAGCCCAGGGTGTGATCCTGGAGTCCTGGGATCGAGTCCCACATCAGGCTCCCTCCATGGAGCCTGCTTCTCTCTCTGCCTATGTCTCTGACTTCTCTGTGTCTCTCATGAATAAAAAAAAAAAAAAAGGAGGGTGATGGGCAGTGTCTGCCTGTTTCTTCCTCCTACATGGATACAAGAGGAAAAACACTTCTACTACTGGAGGTATGAGATGGATTTCAGAAAAACCTTCTAAACTGAAATATGGGCTCACTATCAGATGGTAGCTCAGTTTCTCAGCTCCATTAAGTTTTAAATGAAAAGGATAAAGCTAATTCCACTTGAGGTATAAGGTAGAGGTTGAAGGAAGGTTGAAACATCCTGTGAAATCCTTATCATCCCTGACCTGGATTGACAGAAGGATGCTATTGGCCCTAATTAACAAGATCTAATATTTGTGAGATGTTAGAATTACTCTACAGTTTATACTGGGGATGGTGGTCGTATAACTCAAAGCATCAAGGATCCCTCTGAAATCATCCAGTCTTTTACTAATAATTGGTACCCTTTAAGCATTTTAACCCCCTTTGGATAACTGCTATTTATTTCTTTAGCCTGTTCCAACTAAACTTACTAGGTTTATGTGAAGTTTTATTTATCCTTATTTTACCTCGTCTTATTTTTTTTTTACCTCGTCTTAACTTACATGTTTGTATCTTCTGTAGTTGATAAGTATATATTCTCTCTTTTCACTTTTTGCCATAATTTAATTGACTCATCATATTCTTCCATAATTCCATCTTTGTAGATCGCTGGTTTTCACCTGGGAGGGGAGGGATTTGGCAGAGATGGGGAAATGTTTATCAGAAACTTCTGGAGAGCTTTTCCAAATATAGTGGGTCTACTTCCACCCATGAACAGTTCAAAACTTTGGCTTGGTAAATGTGTACTTTAAGACTTTCTACATGTAATTCCAATGGTCAACTCCCTCTACCCTGTTGTAACCACTTTGCTGAACTGAAGATCTCTAATCCTTTTGTTCTTCATAAGGCACTTCTTTCATTCTGCAACAGCTCACAGTTCACACTGGAAGGGGTAAAGTTTCCACTCATGTGAGACAGTGGTCGGGGATTGCAGTCAATGTTTGTAGTCACAAACATTAAATTGGTACCTAAATATGATGCCCAGAAAACTATCAGACCCTCTCTGATGCAGAGCAGCCTTATCTAATACCTTCTTCTTACTTGCTTTTTCTCAGCGGTTTTCCCTGGACAGATTCTTCAAGTGAAAGAGCACAGTCAGAATGCCAGAGGCCAACGACAGCTTCCTGGAGGGTTTCGTTCTGATGGGTATATCTGACCATCCCCAGCTGGAGATAATCTTTTTCATGGTCATTCTCTTCTCTTACTTACTGACTCTGCTTGGGAACTCAACCATTATCCTGCTTTCCTGGCTGGATGCCCGGCTCCATACTCCCATGTACTTCTTCCTCAGCAACCTCTCCACCCTGGACCTTGCTTTTACTACTAGCTCAGTCCCGCAAATGCTGATCAACTTATGGGGACCAGATAAGACCATAAGCTATGGTGGCTGTGTGACCCAGCTCTATGTTTTCCTCTGGCTAGGGGCCACTGAGTGTATCCTGCTTGTGGTGATGGCGTTTGACCGCTATGTGGCAGTTTGCCGGCCCCTGCACTACACCACCATCATGAACCCTCGGCTCTGCTGGCTGCTGGCTGCCATTGCATGGCTGGGTGGCTTGAGCAACTCTGTGATCCAGTCAACGTTCACTCTGCAGCTCCCCTTATGTGGGCACCGGAGGGTGGACAACTTCCTGTGTGAGGTACCTGCCATGATCAAACTGGCCTGTGGAGACACGAGTCTCAATGAGGTTGTGCTCAATGGTGTCTGCACCTTCTTCACTGCTGTCCCACTAAGTGTCATCCTGATCTCCTACTGCTACATAGCTCAGGCAGTGCTGAAGATCCACTCAGTCGAGGGACAGAGAAAGGCCTTTAATACGTGCCTCTCACATCTGGTGGTGGTGTTGCTCTTCTATGGCTCAGCTATCTATGGGTATCTCCTTCCAGCTAAGACCAGCAACCAGGACCAGGGCAAATTCATTTCCCTCTTCTACTCTGTGGTCACACCAATGGTGAACCCTCTCATCTACACTCTGAGAAATAGGGAGGTAAAGGGAGCACTAAGGAGGCTGCTGGGAAAGGGAAGATCACTTGGCTGAGAGAAGGGAAACTCCACCATCACTTATATTCTCATCTACTTTTACTCATTCTCACTCTGGCCAAATGAACATGAGGAGTACCAACTCTCATAAACCCAAGACATGTTCCCAACAACCCTAACTTTTAAGACATGGCTAGTGTTATTTCTAATATCCTATGCTATGTACGAAAAATCCCGTGGACTACAGATAAGAGTGTATCTGATCAGCAGTCAGAGGCTGTTGACTTAGTACAAACCTAATTCAATGCACCGTTTGTCGTCCACATGTTATTTATTTAGTGTAATAAATATTACATGTCTTTGTATTTCTAGAGAATTCTGTACTTTAAAAAGCAGTTCTTGTGGATCCCTGGGTGGTGCAGCGGTTTGGCGCCTGCCTTTGGCCCAGGGTGTGATCCTGAAGACCCAGGATCGAATCCCGTGTTGGGCTCCCTGTGTGGAGCCTGCTTCTCCCTCTGCCTGTGTCTCTGCCTCTCTCTCTCTCTCTCTATGTCTATCGTGATTAAATAGATAAAATCTTTAAAAAATAATTATAAAAAAGATAAAATAAAAAGCAGTTCCGTGGGGGATCCCTGGGTGGCGCAGCGGTATAGCGCCTGCCTTTGGCCCAGGGCGCGATCCTGGAGACCCGGGATCGAATCCCACGTCGGACTCCCGGTGCATGGAGCCTGCTTCTCCCTCTGCCTGTGTCTCTGCCTCTCTCTCTGTGTGTGACTGTCATAAATAAATAAAAATTTAAAAAAAAGTTTTAAAAAAAAGCAGTTCCGTGTGCAATAACTTTATATAGTGATGCTATTATTCCAGAAAATCAAACCAGGTATGATTAATCCCCAATGAAAACTCACACAAGTCATCTTTGTACACTTTCCATTCCCTTTCTCCATCTCAGTCTCTTCTCAGTATTTCAGCCTGTCTACCCATACTTCCTATCCTCTATCATCTTGTTTACCCTGTCCTTTATGTCTACATGCCACTTTCTGCTTCATCCACTATTTAATGAGAAGAAAAGAACTTTTCCTTTCAATCAAAACTATTTATTTAACTTACCTCCTCCAAAGTCCCACCCATGAAATTTGTTACCAGCATTTGAATATATTATTAGTATGATTACTGAATTATGGGATGCTCTGAGATTCCTTAAGCAAGTTTAAGAGCATATAAGCTATCCATAAAGGATGTCCCCTGCCTCCAGATCTATTTTCTCAGGCTTCACATTCCTGGAAGTCAGCCAGCACACCATGAGTCACTTTGAGGAACTCAGGTATTGGAATCAGAATGCCCATATGCGATACAGCACGTTACTAGACTTGCCATGGGAATGAATACACACCTACTACCAGAGCCATGACCTATTTTTCTCAGTTTTCCACTCAGTAATATTTCAAGTGTGTTTCCAGGACTACCCAAGTACTGGCATTATCTTGGTGCATTTATCAAAGGCCAGAGACTTGCTGGTTCAGAATTTTTATTGGTCAGCACACTTAGAGTAGATGAAGTTCTCAGACAGCAGGATTGCAAAGACTAATAAGCTCCTAAGTTAATATATGAAACCAGAACGAGGGCAGCCCCGGTGGCTCAGCGGTTTAGCTTTGCCTTCATTCCAGGGCGTGGTCCTGGAGACCTGGGTGGAGTCCCACATCAGGCTCCCTGCATGGAGCCTGCTTCTCCCTCTGCCTGTGTCTCTGCCTGTCTGTCTCTCATGAATAAATTAATAAAAACTTTTTAAAAAATATACAAATAAATAAAACGAGAACGACACTGGATTCATTGATGAGAAATATAACTACCAAGGAGACTGAGGAATCATATCATCTCGCCAAACCAGTTACATTAATAAATAACTTGGGAGGAAATAAGAGGAAAATAGGCAATCTTTAAACACTTTGCAGTAATGAAGATCTCCCTATTGAAACACAGAATACTTTAAATCTAACTTGGCATTAGGGGCACAGTAAAACATACTGGGCTTCTTCTACAATCACTCTCCGCTCACTCCCGTACACCCTCTCTCTCTTTCCTAACCATGTAGCTGTCCATGTAGCTGTCTGGTTACATTGGTCTCTGACTAGGGAGACAGCAGAGAACTTAGACAATTTATGGCATGAGGAGCTAAGAGGCATTCTGAGTACTCTGGAAGAAAATGGGATATGGTAACTGGTGGATCTGAGCTCTTCAGCCCTCCTTTTCATTACCTGTAAAGTGAATAGAATACCAGGCAGGAACACTGTAAAAATCATATAGGTTATGTGTGGGGGAGTGCTTTGTGGAAACTGTTCCCGTGTTATATATAAACAAGATGAAAGGGATCTCTGGGTGGCTCCAAGGTTTAGCGCCTGCCTTCCGCCAAGGGCATGATCCTGGAGTCCTGGGATCCAGTTCCCAGATCAAGTCCCCCATAGAGCTCCCTGCATGGAGTCGGCTTCTCCATCTGACTGTGTCTCTGCCTCTCTCTCTTTCTGTGTCTCTCATGAATAAATAACTAAAAATTTTAAAAAATAATAATAATCAAAGTGGAGGCTTTTGGAGGGAGGTTAATCAGTCTATTTCACTTCCCACCTCCCTCTATTTATACCCTGATCCAGTATACTCCTTCACTGGGCTACCAGTGTCTTCATAAATGATGGATGAATGAACAATCCAGGATAAGGGCAGAGAGACCACGGAGAAGTCTCCACTGTTACGCCCCTCAAATTCCACATCCCAATCTATCAGCTTCCTCTTCAAAATATATTCAGAATATCCCAAATCAAGGATGGGACAGACACATAAAATTAGAAAAGTATTTCAAAGTCCACCAAAATGGAAATGATTGATTGGATATATTGTGGTACATGACTACATGAAACAACCTCAGGTTAAAAGGTGTGGTCGTTAATATTGAAATAGAAAACCTTCAAGAGGGCAGCCCGGGTGGCTCAGTGGTTTAGCGCTGCCTTCAGCCCAGAGCGTGGTCCTGGAGACCCCCGAGAGAGTCCGACGTTGGGCTCCCTGCGTGGGGCCTGCTTCTCCCTCTGCCTGTGTCTCTGTCTCTCTGTCTCCCTCTCTCTCAGGAATAAATAAATAAAATCTTAAAAAAAAAAGAAAGAAAGAAAACCTTCAGGATTTGGCAAAACTGCACAGGAAGGTACAGAAAGATATACAGACAAGTAACAGTTATTTCCTCTGGCGGGAGACTGTGGTTCGGAAATAAGGAACGGGGAGACTTTTTCACCTAAGAAGGACTTGTGGTACTCACGAGTATTAAGAACGACACGAGGAAGAAAACGCCGGGTTGGAAAGCTTACTTTCGTCACGGTAGTCACGGAGAAAGTCTTCGTTTCCTCTTCTGGAGGATGAAAACGGCAATACTACTGACTTCACAGGACCGTGGTGAGGATTACGTAGAGTGAACGCGCCCCCACTGTGCTAGCACTGCGCCCAGCACACCAACAGCACGTTGACGGCCTTGGACAATGTCCGCTGCAACGCCTGTACCTGAGGCGAAGGAAAACCCGCCGAAGCCAAGCAGCGGAAGCGCCGGCCAACAGAAGAGCAGTGAGCAACAGGGAGCGGACAAACGCCAAGGGCTCCGCCCGAGTTCCCCCGCAGTCTGACTGGCTGAGGACAGGACGCCAGCGGCTACCACGCGCCGATTCCTCGGGAAGAATGGCGGTTGGTTAGTGGAAGGGCGGGAACCAGACGACTTTGACGCTCCTTAGCTCGCGCCTGCGTCCTCCGCTCCGCTCCTTGAGGCCTTTCTGGTGCGCATGCGGCGGGCTTTCCAAGCTTTCCGGCATGCCGCACGGCCGCTTCCGGTGCAGCGCGCTGGCTAAGATGGCGCGGCTGGTGAATGGACTGTGTGAAGCTGACTTCTGTTGGGAAGGCCCCGAGCGCTGCGGCTCCTCCTTCTCCCCTGCAGCTGTGGCCTCGAAGACCACGAGTGGCCGCAAGCCGGGCCTCGCCCCTCTGGGGAGCCATAGGGAGTAGGTGGCCGGTGCGCCACCCCGTCTCCCCTCGGGGCACCGGTCCAGCATTTCCTGGAAGATTTTTTTTTCAGCCCTTCCATGTAATCAAGTATCTCTTGAAGGAGGGAGTAAAGGAATGTGTTCTCCAGCTCCTACCTGTCTCCTCTAGACTATTTGGGGCAGTTGACAGGCAGGAGTTAGGAGCTCTGCTACTGACTTCTCTTGTCTGCACAGCTGACTGGAGCATGAAATGAGTGGAGGGGGCAGCCCCCTCCTTCCACAGGGTGGCAGGCAGCAGTTGCCCCCAACTCCCTGCCCACAATACCCTGGGAGTGGGAGGAGCCTTCTAGAGAAGCCTCATTGGCATCTGCATTCCTTATTCTTTCTATTGACCTCCATTTCCTCATTCAGAAAAACTAGCTCTTGGAGGAGGCCTCCAAAGCCTTCCCTAATTGATCCATTCTGGGCTGTCCCTCTGTTCCCCGCCATGATGTTCAGTGAAGCCCATCTGTTTGCCTTCCCCTAGGCTCTGGAAAAGTATTCTTTTTACCAGTCTGTGTAGAGCAGAATGAAGTCTGGGACTCTGGGAACTGCGCTGAACAGGCTGTCGTGAGGGCCGTGCTGGGGACAGTGTGTGCAGGGAAATGTGGGGGGCCCAGGCAAGGTTCTACTGTAGGAAACACTGACATGCATTCCTAGGATTTACCTTACTTCTCTTTGCTTCCCCAAATTAAATTTTTTGAAGGGAGGGGGGTTTGGAGGTAGAATATTGTTCTTTGCTCTTATTAAATCCTCAAAAAGACTGCGGCAGAAACCATGACACTCGCTCTCACCATACCTGGACAAGGTACTAACATCTGGGTTGCACAGGCCAGGAGCTGAGACAACATGCTCACCTTTTACCAGGTTTTATGCATTGAATTTCAGAGAAGGAAATATCTAAGTCTCTTCAGAATCAGTGAGTTATAGATTGTTTCTTAGTACTCATCAACCCCCTTCCTTCTTCTTGGGTCTTCTTACACTTGTGGTGTCCCCTCTCAGCATGGGAGCCATTGGGGGTCGGTGGCCCCCAAAAAGCTGCTGCTTCTCTGCATATCATACTGAGCTGAGGAAGGGTCTACCCTTGGATCCTTCAAGACCTCTGTGCCTCTATGTGAGGATTTCCTTTTTTTTTTTTTTTTAAGATTTTATTCATTTCAGAGTGAGCTCAAGGGAACAAGTGGTGGGAGAGGCAGAGTCAAAGGGAGAAGCAGACTCATGGCTGAGCAGGAAGCCCGTTGCAGGGTTCGATCCCAGGACCCCGGGGTGATAAGCTGAGTTGAAGTCAGAGTCAACTGACTGAGCTACCTATGCACCCTGAAGATAAAGTTTCTTTTTTTTTTAAGATTTATTTATGTATTTATTTATGTATTTATGTATTTATTTATGATAGGCAGAGACAGAGAGAGAGGGAGGGAGACACAGGCAGAGGGAGAAGCAGGCTCCATGCTGGGAGCCCGACACAGGACTCGACCCCTGAACTCCAGGATCGCACCCTGGGCCAAAGGCCGGCGCTAAACCACTGAGACACCCAGGGATCCCCGAAGATGAAGTTTCTAACACAGAAAATTAGCACCAAAGGTTAAGAGAGTGGAAGGGGGAACACCTTTATTTTCATTAGAAATAGTAATGCATATAAACCTGTAGAAACCGTTAAATATAACTGACAAGGAAGCAGGAACCTGGATGGGGGTGATGTAGATGAGAAATCTTAGAAAGAGGAACCCAGATACCATGCTTGCTCTGAGAGTAAGTCACTTAGAGCAGCTGTCCCCTGTGGCTTAATCCATCCTTCCTGCTTTCCTCTTCTGTGAGTGGCTGGGATACAAAGCAGGACCTCTTCTGAGGTAGAAGGACCTAGGGCAGCTGCTAGTTGTCTGTATTGGTTTAGGATACTTGTAGGCCCCATCCAGAAACCAATGGAAGTTCCAGGAGAGACTCAAACTACAGAACTGATATGTTGGCTTTCCTACACCCTGGTAGCCCGTGTCCCTCCTTGGGGTGTGAGTGTGTCTTCTCAGTGTGCCCCCTGCTGGCGGGTGAGGACAGGGTTCTTGGGGAAGCTTTTCTCACACCCAGAGCACGTGGAGGGCTCCCCCCCCCCCCCCGCGTGTGTCTTCTGCTGGGCACTGGCACGGGAGCTGCTCTTGAAGCTTTTCCCACACTGTGCACACGGGTGGGGGCCCTGCCCTGTGTGGCCTCGCTGGTGAGCACTGAACTGGGAGCTGTTGTTGAATCTCTTCCCACAGGTGGTGCACTGGTAAGGCTTCTCCCCAGTGTGGGTCCTCTGGTGTACGATGAGACTGGAGCTCTGGTTGAAGCTTTTCCCACACTCCCCACAGTGGTAGGGTCGCTCCCCCGTGTGTGTCCTTAGGTGGGCAGTGAGGTTGGAGCGCTCGCTGAAGCCTTTCCCACATTCCCTGCACATGTGAGGCTTCTCTCCTGTGTGGATTCTCTGGTGCCGAACGAGGTAAGAACCTCGACTAAAGCTTTTCCCACACTGCTGGCACTTCGATGATTTCTCCACTTGGGCGACTGGCTGGTGGAGACAGGGAGAGCCCCGAGAGCCATCTCCCAGGCTTAGGACATGGGCACAGGCCTTGTCCCCAGCACGGAGTATCTGCTGACTCCACCTCTCCTGGGATGGGGGTCTCCCCTCTTGCTCCCTCGCAGGGTGTCTCCACTGCCCTCTTAGCAGAGGCTCGCCTTTCTGGCCTCTCTTGGGCTCAGGGCGCCAAAACGTCTCACTAGACTTTCTCCATAGGGTCTTCTTCGCTTCTGCTTGCCCCAAACCATCCCATTTCCGATTCTCCTTTTTAGTTTTGTTCTTGATCTCAAGACCTGAGGGAACAAAGACACTGGACTGTGGAGAAGGAACAGAGCATTGAGGAAAGTTAGAGTTAAAGCAGCATAAAGGAAATACCTAAAAGGAGTCTTTTTTTGAAGATTTTATTTATTTATTCATTCATTCATTCATTCGAGAGAGAGAGAGGCAGGAATCCCTGGGTGGCGCAGCGGTTTGGCGCCTGCCTTTGGCCCGGGGCACAATCCTGGAGACCCAGGATCGAATCCCACATCGGGCTCCCGGTGCATGGAGCCTGCTTCTCCCTCTGCCTGTGTCTCTGCCTCTCTCTTTCTCTCTGTGTGACTATCATAAATAAAATAAAAATTAAAAAAAAAAAAAAAAAAAGAAAGGAGGGTGATGCTGGAGGAGAAGGGGACAGAGTCCAGGCTGGAGGCCTGTGGCAGTCTGAGAAAACCAAGGAAAGGAGCTGCACAGGAAAAACACCACGTACTCCGTGGAAGATGTGGTGGAGGCGGACTGTCACTGGAGGGCAAGGAAACAAGGGTCGGCCCGCAGGGCACTGAGCATGGCAGCAGCAGAGGCAGCTCCCTCTCAAGTGCTGGCCTGAGGGACTCTGGGTGGACTTCCCAGCTGTACCTTGGCGGTCAGAGCCAGCAGTGCTACCCATGTGTATGGGAACAGGACTGGCAGGTGAGGCCTCCTTCCCGGTCAGGATCCTGGAAGTCTTTCCATCCCTGGACCATCTGTCCAGGCCCCTTCTCCAGCCTCCATGGGCTCGCCCTCCTGCTGGCTCAGCTCTCCAGCCTCCGTTGCCCTTCCCTCCCGGCCAGGAATATCACAGCTTGCCTCCTTGGGTGCAGAGGCCCAGGAGCTTGAGAGGGCATGCACTTCTCAGAAAGGACACAGGGCTCGGGCACACGGCCTCCCCTCCCCTTGTGGTACCTCGACCCCAGGCCATTGAACTTGGTGTGAGACTGCCCTGGGGCCCGCAGAAGGCCCTGCTCCCCGAGTCGTTCTGCCACCACCCTGTCGGGCTGGCTGTGCTGAGGAGTCTGGAGTTCCTCATGATGTTGAGCATTCCAGACGATGGCCAAGACTGGCTTGGGTGCATCGCCGCAGGGCCCGCCTGCTGTACAAGGACAGGGGACACGATGACATACAGGGGCCTGCATCCCACACGGTAAGTAAGGTTAGCAGCCCAGGAGGTGACACGTGGTTTGTGCAGCTCTGCCACGACTGTGCGCTGCCATCCCTGGGAAGCCACCACAGTGGGCTCCTCTCCTGAAACACAGACGTTCAGCAGAATGGAAAGGCCATCCTCTGATGATAAGGGGTTGTGGAGTATTTACCAGAGCCGCCCTTTTGTTTCTCTTTCTCCTGAATCCCCTCCCCCCCATTTCTCGTGAGGTGACCTGTGTGACCTGTGATGCTCGCCCATGTCCACAGTTGGGGTAATTCCTGAGGGCGTGTGGCTCTCCTGGTGTGACACCCTGCAAGGGCTGGCTGCCTCCTGAAGGTCTGGGCCTAGTAGCACAGCAGCACAGCTCAGGTGCATGCCAGGCTCACCCCTGCCCATCGGGAATGCTCTCCAAGGTGTGTGAGCGCACGTTCACTCGCGTCGCTGTGGTGTCCCTCGGATGGTGCCTCGTTCTTTTCAGCGTTCTTTTAAGCTACACGCGGCCGCAGGCTTTACCTCCGCACTCAGTCCCCATTGCTTCCTGCGTCCTGCCCCCGCCTTGTTCCCGCTCCCTGTCACAGGTGTTGTCCGCCCTGTCCTCACCCCTCTGGCGCCTAGCTTTACCTTTCCTACAGTCTGCGTGTCCTTCCTACGCTCAGACTCTCCCTGTTTGTCTCCTGCTTCCCTCGCCCCAACAGTCTCCACACTCCTGTCTGTGGCCTTCACTCTTGCATCTTCTGGTCTATGTCTCTCTCTTAGCAAATGAACACAGCCAGCCTGGACCTGTGGGACGGGACCTCCTTACCCAGAGAGTTCTTTCTGTCCTTCTTCCATGTCACCCCCTTGTAGATGGCCCTCTGTGCAAAGCCCACGTGCGTCTGTCCTTCCTGACAGAGGGATCCGGCTCTGTCCTCACATGGGACCGGTCCCTGTAACAACATGGGGGGCCGCTGCTACCCATAAAACAGCACTGCTGTTGCCTGGCATGGGGCAGAGATGGGACCACAGGCTTCCTCCCTGGGAAGCACCAGGGGGAGCAAAGGGCCACGTGGAGACATCAGATGGATAGACAGCAAGCAAAGGTGTGCCAGTGTGTGGACCTCATGATCTTTCTAACATCTTGGGGAGGAAGGGGCTTGGGCTTAAGAGTGAAATGGGAACCTCAGGAGACAACATGCATCAAGCACACCTCACCTGGGCCCCAGCTGCCCAAAGCCAGTGCCTGTCTCCTGGTCTCAAAACCCTTCTTCTGGGCCAGGTTCCTGGGAGCCTGTGCCAATAGCCAGGCTGGGGAGAAAACAGTCTCTGGTGGAAGGCAGCTGCCACGAGCAGGGGCTCTGAGTGCGGTCACAGTCCAGCAGCACTGGGAACCCGTCACAAGGCATCTTCCTTGGCTCCACCTCCCCCCACTGAATCTGAAGCTCTGGGCAAGGGGGCGGGAGGCATGCCCCCCAAGTGAGTACGAGTATAATGAAGTCTGAGGACCACTGCCAGTGCCAGTGCCCTCTGTTGAAAGGCTCCTTTCAACAGATCATTGGTATAATAGCTGTTTATTTAAAAAGATTTTTTGTTTCATTCTAAAGCAGTATATGGGATGCCTGGGTGGCTCAGTGGTTGAGAATTTGCCTTGGCTCAAGGCATCACCCTGGAGTTCGGGGATTAGAGTCCCACCTTGGGCTTCCTGCATAGAGCCTGCCTCTTCCTCTGCTTAAGTCTTTGTCTCTCTCTGTCGGTGTCTCTCATAAATAAATAAAATCTTTAAAAAAATAAAGCAGTGTATACAGGTTATAGGAAAAAAAATAAATAAATGAAGGGCTTGAGCTCTGAGCCCCACCACCCAGAGATGACCCTAGTACTCAAAATAGCACAGTAACTCAACCTTTTATTTTTTTTCACACTAGCATATATATTCTGTTCTTGAAATCCCTCTTTAAGAATCTAGTAAGGAAATGGTTGTTTTGTTGACTTATTAATGGAGCCTCAGAGGACACCACAAGATGTGATCCTGAGGAGGTTACAGTACTTGGGATCTGAGCAGCCTGAAGGCAGGATGAGCAGCAGAAATGGAAATCAGGCACATGGTTAGTCCTGCCCCCCTTCACACTCAACCCCAAAGTCTCAGAAGCCACACGCCAGAGGGTGGCAATGTTTCCAAGAATTTAAAAAAAAAAATGCTAGGATTTATACTGATACTCATTGTTTCATCTGCTTAGAAAACACTATAACAAATAGACCTGTTAGACACTTTTCCATTTCATAAACGGAAGGTAGACAATCCACAAACGGAAGGTAGACAACACAAACAGTGTGAATATGTAATGTTTTCCTCTAGGATTTGGATTAAGTAAAGAAAACTTACTGAATAGGCGTACCGCTTGACTGACTCAGTCAGAAGAGCATGTGACTATCTTGAAGTTGGAGTTTGAGCCCCAGGTTGGGTGTAGAGATTACTTAGATAAGTAAAATTTTAAAAATAAGTTACTGATCACCCTATAATGGAAGCTTACAAGGCAGCAGTGGTTGTGGGTGGTCTTGAAACGTGTACAACCACAGTGCTTCACTGGAAGAGATGTAGAAAGACAGAACCTTGGTCTGACCCCCTAATGGAGTATTATTCAGCCTTGAAATGAGCAAAGTAGTGATGCAGGCTTGACATCTGCTCAGTGAGGGAGAGCAGGCAGGGAAGGTCACTTGTTGTAGGATACTCTTTTTAGAAATCTCAGAACGAGCAAATCCACAGAATAAAGAATAACTTCTGCAATGGGTCCAGGGTTTCCTTTTGGGGGGCTGAAAATGTTTTGGAACTGGATAGAGGTGGTGATTGTATCACCTTGTGAACGTGTGTGCTGAATGCTCCTGGACTGTTCACTTGAAAATGGTTATTTTTGTTACATGAATTTCACTCCAGTTAAAAAATGTTTTGAAATTTTTTCTAGGAGCCTGGGTAGCTTCGTCCGTTAAGTATCTGTCTTTGGCTCTGGTCATGATCTGAAGGTCCTGGGATCAAGCCCCACATCCGTGTTTGCACTCAGCTGGGAAACCGCTTGCGATTCTCTTTCTCCCTCTTACTGACTCACCAAAAATTAAGCTGGATGAGAAAGGGGTTTTGTCTCAAGTACATGAAAAGCTGGTGTGTGTGTGAGGGTAATTGTACAGAAGTGAATATACCTGGTTTAGAAGTAATAGAATTAAATTGTAGCAAAGGAGAATTAGGGTGACACATAAGAAATCACCCTAAGTGCTATTACCCTCAGGTAGCATTTCAAATTTTGTTTTGTGACTATTTTAAAAGCATTGAATCTAGAACCCCGCACCTTACTCAAGCTTAGACCTGCATTCCTCCCTAGCCCCCAATGAGGGCAGAGACTTCTGCTTACCTTCTGACTGTTCCCCTGCTCTTTGTTGTGAGCTCCATAACCCTTCCAAGGTGCTTTCCTCTGGATGAACCTGTTTCAGGTGGGATCTCGGGGACTCTCTAGCTGCTCCCAACAGGGTTGTCTCTTCGTTCAGCACTTTCCAGTCCTCAGAATCTAAGACCTGAGAACAGAACCCATCACCTGTCACTATAAATCCCTGCCTCATGGACTGTAAAGCCCTATGAGTGGCATTAGGAAACGACATGGGACATAAGGAAGCAGAAGAGAAATACTCTCAGGGCCCTTGTAACTTAAAAAAGAATAATAATAAAGAATAGAATTTGGTCTCATTCACCTGGTCTCTAGTGACTAAGACCATTACCTGAAAGCACCGAGCAGAGTAGTGGCGTGGCCAAAGCTGACCAGGGAGCACATCTGCTGCAGGAGAGCACGTCAGCCTCCTGTACGGCACACTGCTGCCACCACTGCGTGTGGGGCCTCTCCCCCGACGTGCGGGGCCTCACTACATCTGCTCAGTTGGCTCAGCAGAAGAGAAAGCCCTCCCCTGGGCCCTGTCTGAACCCCACAGCCTGCTCCAGGACTCTGCTGCTAGACTGTCATCCACCCTCTGCCTACACAGAACCTAATAGGTCTTGTTAAAGCTCAGCTCATACTGTCCCTGTTGACATTGCCTTCTGCCCTACACCTCTTCTCCTGGATCCTAAAGCCAACCCTCACTTCCCTGCCAAGCGTGCCAAATGCTCTGCCCCCTGAGGCTCCTGAGACAGCTGCTCCTTCCCTCAGCTCAGCTCCAGTGTTCCCTCGGAGATGCCACGCCCACTCCTGTCTGCCGTGCCCCCCCCCCCCCCCCAGTCATTCTCCAGCACAGCAGCTGGCTCGGTCCCATAGAGCACTTCTCTGAAAGTGTCTGCTTTCCTTTGCTTGTTGTCCCTTTCCCCCATGGAGTGTGGGCTCCTGCGGGCCAGGGACCACGCCTGCCCTGTTCACTGGGAAATCCCCAATACGTGACACACTGCAGGTACCTCAATGCTCCCTGGGTCCCTCAGAGCCACCTGCATCCCTTACGTCCCAAGCTTACAACTGTTCTTCAAGTGACTGAGGGGTGGTACACAGCGGCAGCTGGCGTCCTGGCAAGTGCTGCCAACCTCCCCTGCTCCCTCTCACCTCCACTTCTTGCTCACCTGTTTCATGCTCTGCCTTTCACATTCCAGAGAGATTTTAGGTCACTCTTTAACCCTTACAATCCTATACCGTTTGCTCCTATGAACAGCTTGGCTGTGAAATGTGGGTGTCACAGGAGAGACCGTCACCACAGAGAGAGGGCGAGGGGATCTGGAGCAGGATGACTATCAGCATGCAGGGGCTCCCGCTCCTCTCCAAACAACTCTGCCTCCACGCATGTGCTACTGCTTGCCCGGCTCCCCTCCCTCCCAGTTGTTAACTATCCCAATCCCATGGATCCTTCATGAACTTCCTCAGTTCGGACCCTAATGTGTCCCCACCACACGGCTCTGCCTTCTCCACATTATGTCAGCACCACTCTTCCTCCCACAGCCCAAGGACAGGTCTCCCTCGTCCCTGAGGATGGAAGCCAGCATCTCCCATTGCAGCCATGCAGTCTCTGCACCCAGCGAGCTGCTTCCTGGTGACCAGAGGCTCTCAGGCTACAGCGTCCCTCTGACCCACACTCCTCATTACTATGTGCCTCTCTCAGACTCTGGGATCTCACTTGTCTTCTGCCCACAAATCCCACAACCAAAGCCATGTTCCTTTTGTCCTTCTGTGCCTTTCTCACCTCCCTTCTCCTAAAAGGACAATATGGTTACGCTGACTGGATGTCAGACCTAGTCTCTCTTTGACAAGTGCATACTTTGTGAAAGCATCACCTGCCCCATACTGACCCCTGAAACCCGGCAGCAGGAGCAGCTCTGATACAACTTAACTGTTGAACACATGGCATCTGCACTCAGGGAACCTCTCAGCAGGAGACTCTGGGTTTTAATTCACCGACTCATTCCCCTACTCCTGAGTGAGGGATAGTTGGCCATTCCCTGGCCTTCTGTTGGAGCTATCTGAGCTTTTACATCTGTATTAGGGACCCTAAACATTCACTGAATTTATCAGTGTCTACATTATTGCAGCAAATGAGAAATTCTCCCTATAGATACAGAACACAGGACCACCCTAGGTAACGCATAGTTTCTGGTGGGTGGTGGAGGGCTACTGTGCATTTCTCCACTGGGCTCTCTGCACTAACCAGATTCCTGTGTTTCTCATTCAGTTCTTCATTACTGAACTCACCAGGTTCTGAATGTCTCTTTTCACTTGTTGTCCAGACCCAGTCTGTATATCCTCAACCAGAGCCACAGCTTATTCACCATTTTCTAGATGTTGCTCCTTCACCCGGGTCTGGATCTCCTCCGGCAAGATGGTCAGAAACTGCTCCAAAACCAGCAGCTCCAGCATTTGCTCTTTTGAATGTATCTTAGGCCTTAGCCACTGACAACAGAGTTCCCAGAGCTTGCTGAAAGCTTCATGGGGGCCAGCTACCTCCTGGCAGCAGAACTGCCTGAAGTGCTGGCGGGAAGCTTCGGGGTTGGGGTTGTTGCTGTGAAAGGTTGATTTCTGTCCCTGTGAGCAGTTCTTGCATGGGAATGGGTATGCCTGGGGACTCCTTGGTGCAGCCATGATTTGCTTCAGCAAACTGGCTGACTGGTAGCCACTTCTACCCTGGAGATCAGATTCCATTTCTTCTCACATCATGGGGAAGCCAGTCTCCTGGACACCGGTGAAAGTCTTTCTAGAATCAGAAAGACATAAGAATAGCTTAGTGGTGTACAATCACAGTTGGAAAAGACTCGACTTGGAAGGGAGGCTGCAGGAAATGGAAAAAGCATAAAGTTATCTCCCATTCCTTCCCTCTGCTTCTCATGATGTACCTTCTGTCCTCTTCCTTTGCTCCCTCTACAATCTGAGGATCTAAAGCACTGGAAATACCCAAACAGCTTTCTCTATAGCCAGACTGGTGTGTGCTCATGAATTTCCCAAACTACTTTCACAGTGTAGTCCAGCTGTTCTTTCTCGTGTTCACCATATGCCAGGGTCTTATTCCTCACCCTCCCTCCCCTCAAGAATCAGAGCCACCTTCCCGGTAGGTACCTCTGGATTAACCCCTTCATCATTTACACCCTCCTCCCTACCACCACCAGGATACACAGTGTGGAGAATTGACTGGCTTGATGTATGCTTTTAGTTTCCAGTATTTCTTCTGAATGCATCTTCTTCCTTTGTGATCTAGCCCCTCTAAACTCCTCTGGCTCGGGTGCAGCTATTCATTACAAGACCCCCCTCCCCCCACAACCCCCACCCCAGGAGTGGCAAATGAGAAATTCTCCCTATAGATAGAGAACACAGGACCTTCCTAGGTAGCGCATAGTTTCTGGTGGTCGGTGGAGGGGTACTGTGCATTTCTCTAGTTGGCTCCTCTGCACTATCCAGATTCCTGTGTTCCTCAGCTTTTCATAACTGAACTCCACCAGGTTCTGAATGCCTTTTCTCACCTATTGCCCAGATCCAGTCTATATATCTTCAACCAGAGCCACAGCTTCCTTGCCGCTTCTAGACACTGCTCACTTATGCACGTCTGGATCACAAGTAATTATGAGGCACTAAGAGGTTCAGGAAAGACAATGATCCTGAGTAGACTGTGAAGCAAATGCAGACTAAGATCTAGCAACCTTCTGAAAGGCAGCCATCACTGAGGGAATTAGTCACTGATGACTATATAAATGGAAAAAGCAAAAAGAGAGAATTGGTTATCTGTAACAGCAGCATTACTAACTCCAGCCTGCCACACAGCAAAACCATTCGGCCCGCTATGGCAGCTGCATGGTGTCTCGGAATCAAGTGCAAATCTTTCCTCTCACCGCTTCCCAGCTGTACACTGAGCATTTTTCAAGCAGTGCCCGGGCAGGGAAGAGGATTTCAAAAGGAAAGGCTGGGGCCACGTTGGTGGGCTCCACAGCAAGGGGAAGCAACTCTGGCACAGACTTCAAACTACGAAAATCATTACCGACCCTCATTCACTATCCCCCAGTTTATACCTTATTTCTTCTTGCTTTCTCAGGGTCTCTTAGTTTTTCTCCCCCAACATCCTCCACCCCCATGTTATGAATCAGGCCCACCAGTGGCATGCAAGGCCCCGGCTGCAGAATTCATTTATTCACTTTAGGAAGTTCCAATTACATGCTCAGCCTTGGGTCTGATGGTGAGGATCTCCATGCTACGAGCACTACTGTCCACTGGTTCTCGAAGCCTGGAAAGAAGCGTTGCCTTTGAACAAACTAACTCTCAACCTGACTCAGATTCCCAGGAAATGAACCTGCTCTGAAACCTACTCCAGTGACCTAGGCAGATGCCTATTCTTACCTCCTGTGTTTAATCCTTTGCTCTCACTCCGAAAGGATCAGAGAAGCACAAAAGGTTCCACCTTAAAAAGCAAAGTAAGGGGATCCCTGGGTGGCTCAGCGGTTTAGCACCAGCCTTTGGCCCAGTGTGCGATCCTGGAGTCCCAGGATCAGGCTCCTGGCATGGGGCCTGCTTCTCCCTCGGCCTGTGTCTCTGCCTCTCTCCCTCTCGCTATGTCTACCATGAATAAATAAATAAATCTTAAAAAAAAAAAAAAAGTAATATGCGGCCGGGTACTGGCCTCCCATTTTCATTCCCACCTTTACCTTCCTTCCGGATGAACTGCCCCGGAAAGATGGTCCCTCAAACAGCCTCCAGTGATGCTCCAGGGTTTAGTCTAGGAAATGCAGTCTCTTCGCTGCCCCGCGGCGCCCCCGTGAGAGGTCAAGAACTTCTTTTCTAACGTGAGGCCTTCCCCCCAACACTAGCGGGATCGCACTTAGTGAGAACGTATGGCGGGTGTGCTCACACCCCAGTCTTCTCCAGCTCTCCGTCCGCGTGCGCGGGGCCCCACTCCCTGGGGGCACCTTTGTCATTTCCCAAGGAAAAGTCCCCTTTCCCTTCCTTCGGCTCGCGCGGCGCTCGGCTTCGGGCTCGCGTCCTCCTGGCCCGTGTGACCACGGAGGGTCGCCGAAACGCCGCGCCCTCCCGCCGGAGCCCCTGCAGCGAAGGCACTGCCCGAGCGCTCTAGCCCTGGCCGCCCGCGGGCCACCCGACAAGCAGCCCGCCGCGTGGCGAAGGCTGACCCTGGGAGGCCTGGGCACCCGAGATGCCCGGAGCCCGAGAAGCGGGGCGCACGAGCTCGGGCAGAGACCGCGGGGACGCCCACGGGCGGGGTGCCCGGCTCCGGGAGCATGCCGCGGCGGCGGCCGCAGGAGCCCCGATCCCAGCCTGCGGGCCCGCCTCACGGCCGGAACCTACCTCACCGGGCCCCCGGGATGGCTGCGAGGGGCGCGCGGCCCTGAGGAGGGCCAAGCAAGGCCTCGGGGCCGCCTGACCGCGACGAGAGCTCGGGCAAGGCCCAGGGCCCCGAGCGCGGCGGCGGCCACGCTCCCGGCGGGGGTCGGGGCACCAGGCGCCGCCGGCCGCCCGAGGGCCACGCAGGCACCAGCCGGCCGCGCCGCCCCCTGCCCCCAGGCCGCGGCGGGCCGGGCGCTCGGGGGCACTAGCTCTTCCGGCCGCCAGGGCGGCACCGGGCGGAAGGCCGCTCCCCGGGGCGAGGTGGTGGCCCGCGGCGCGGCTGCTCGGAGCCCCTCCCCGGAAGGGCGTCAGGGCGCTTCCGGCCCGAGCGCCGCGTCGGAAGGGCCCCGGGGCGCCGCGGGCCTGGGGGCGGGTGCTGAGGCCGGGCTCGGAGCGCGCGGGGCGGAGGCGGCGGCCTGCAGGTGAGCCTGCGGCAGGGGGAGCGGCGGCGCCCGGAGCTGCCGAGGGGCCCCGGCCGCCGCCATTGTCCGTGGGCGGTGGCGCCGCTGGGCCGGGCGGGCGCAGCCTGGTGGCGGGACGGGCCCGGGAGCCCCGCCGTCAGGCTCCGAGGCCGCGCCGCCGTCCCGCCTCGCTGGCCGCCGTGGCCGGCCCGGGCCTGTGCTGGGGCCCGCTGAGCCGCCGGGCAGCCGGGCCGGCCGCGTGGGAGCCCCGTGGGAAGCGGGGTGCCGGGACTTTGCTCAGCCTTGCCTGGAGGTCCAAGTGACCGTGGAGGAAAGGGAAGGTGGGCGGACGGCGCCCCACGCCAGCGACTCTCCTCTCCTCCCTTGCGACTTGGCCTTTGGAGAAACGTTTTGTAAGCAAAGGAAAGGTCAGCGGTGGTTTTTCTGGTTCAAGTCAAGAGAGCTTTGAACGCAGGAACCGATCCGTGCCCGGCGCCCTCTGTGCTGCTCGCAGGGAAGCGTCCCCCAGGAGTGTTGAGCGTCTAGCTCCGTGGCCCCTGGCTGCGCGCTGAGATAGGACTGCTTTTCCCTGATTGCTTTCCTTCTCTGCTCTCACTTTTGGGTCCCAGCTCTCCTGCCCGTATCGGTCAGTGGGAAGGAGAATCTGGAACGTTCCCGCACCGAGGGCTTCCGTCTTCACAAGAGGATGAAGGGTCCGAGAAGTTGGACTCCCTTGCTAGAGACAGAAGACTGGGCTGACAGGTTAAAATTTAAGAGGAACTCAGAATGTTCCCCTGATCCTCCCTGGGCTTGGGGGAGCTGGGATAGGACGCCCGACGAGGAGGTGTTTGCATAACCCCGAAGCTCGGTGCAGCCGGAGGGGTCAATGTTCTCACTGTCTAACCTTTCCTGAATCGTTACCATTTTTACCAAGGCCAACTCTTCAGTGGGCGTTTCTCTATAGTGAACTGTGCCTTATTTCAAGTGGCGAATAGCAGAGAGAAAGGGGCTGGCGGTGGATTCTTTATTTTTTTTATTTTTTTATTTTTATTTATTTATGATAGTCACACACAGAGAGAGAGAGAGGCAGAGACACAGGCAGAGGGAGAAGCAGGCTCCATGCACCGGGAGCCCGACGTGGTATTCGATCCCGGGTCTCCAGGATCACGCCCTGGGCCAAAGGCAGGCGCCAAACCGCTGCGCCACCCAGGGATCCCAGATTCTTTAAAAGGAAAGCAAGGCAGGATTTTTCTCTTCATTTTTCTCCCATTGTGACTAGTGGGTATCCAAGCTAATGTCACTTTCTTTTACTGATGTGCACTTTTTTTCTGCTCTTAGTGTTTTAGGAAGAAGATCCTTTTACTGATTTTAGTCCAGCTCATCCATAGTTTGAGTTGCCAAGAATGGTTGTAATGAGTGAAAAGTAGAAGACAGGAAACCATTGAGGGTTCCGGTCAAGAAGAAAGCCTGTCAAGTATGCAGGAGTACATGTAGTGTGTGCAACCCTGGTAGTCTGTTCTGTACTGCATACAGATGTATGGGAGTAATTGCATTTAGAGCCAGCATTTTCTCCGACTTTTTTTGTTATGGTAATTTCCCCAGGTTTTGTAGTTAATACTTTGTAGAAAATTGATGGTCTAATATCTCCTTTCGTCTGTCATTTTTATTAACGTCCTACGGTTGTACTGAGTTTTTCCTCTATTACCACCAATCCCTAACCAAAAGTAAGTTCTTTGGTAACAACTAAAAATTATTTATTTCTAGGTTGCATTCCACGAGCTTGGAAAAGAGGCAGTGCTCTTCAGAAAAACTGTTGACGTCACAGGTTTCAAGATGAAGACAGGAGAGTCACAGCTAGTGACCATGTCCCACAATCAATTCTGGAATATACATCCAGGGCTACAAGAACACTGGAGCTGGAATTCTCATAGAGAAACTGAGCCTATATGTGAGAAAGGTAAGACAGGACGTGATAATTATTAATTCCTAGAATCTGTGATAGGAACTTTGGAATCAAAATGTTGTGTTTTCTAGCTATTGAGCACTGTAGATATCTAAACAAACACACTGGCAATTTCAATAGTTCTCAGGTATCAGTAGAGTAGACCAGTTGTGGGTGAAGTTGGTCATTGGGCTCAGGTACAGGAATATCCACACCATTGAACTCTGGTAGTAATATCGTGAACTCTTTTCTTTAGAAAGTTGGAGAGAATAGTAGCCATCTCACACTCATAAAATTCAGAAGGAACTGAGCTCAGAAATGGGTTATCAGTGGCAGAATGTGAACACAATTGTGTATCAGAAAAAAGTAATGATAAAAAATTATATCTTTTAGTATACACTGGATTTTCTAAGTACTTCGTTTTTAGATATATATAATTTTGGCCTAATTGAAACCATTTATTTCATGAGGAAATTAAAAAGGGCTTTTCTTTTATCAAGTCACTCAGGAAAATCAGAGAACCTCTTCTAGGTGTCAGCTAATAATTGGGATCTTATCTGCAATGAGAATGCTACTTTAAGACACCATACACACTTGCAAAGGTGTCCTGTCTCTGATAAAAGAATTGGTTTTGCCTGTATTTTAGAAATGTGGTCTGAATGTTCATAGAAGTAAGAGAAAATTCTTCTGGCTCTTTTCTACCTACAGCTATGCCTGTTCACCAGATCCTAGCCTTTTCTGACAAAACCACCACCAAAGACTGGACAGTGGCACCCAGGCTCATCTTGCCTGAGTCCCAGGTGAGCTGTGCAGTCCAGCCATTGGGGGCTGCCTTTCCCTGCTACCCAGGACCCACTCTGCCCAGCTCGCAGGTATATTAACCCCATTATTCTCCCTGGAGAACTGGGCACCTCCTAGGTTGTTGATGATCCTTTGCTTCTATACTGTTCAACTTTTCACTTCAAAAAGAATGTGCTATTCCTTGAGTACCCAGGGTCTACTGTGGGCCGGATGGTAGGGCTGCTTCTGTAGTGGCAAGTACTGAGCTGAAGCCTATTGTCTTCTTTAGAGCTTGTTGACATTTGAAGAAGTGGCCATGTATTTTTCTCAGGAAGAATGGGAGTTACTGGATCCCACTCAGAAGGCCCTCTACAATGATGTAATGCGAGAAAACTATGAGACTGTCATCTCTCTAGGTAAAGAATCTCCCTCTCCCATCGGGTAGAAGTTTTATAATTTGCTGTGTTCTTTGGTTAGCTAGCAATGTATTCCCTAGTAACTGGTTCTCAACTAGATGGTATGTGGATGGGGAAAGGTGTATGCAAATCACCTAGGGAGCTTTGTGCAATGCCCATGCTCATTCTTTGTCCTAAAATTCTTCATCCCTTCCTCATCTCCAAGTCTGCTGGTTTTTACCTTTCCCATCCCCACATAAGATAACATCATTTATCCACTACGTCATTCCAGAAAATTAGAGTCATCCTTTACTGTGATCTTGCCATCATGACCCACTACTATTGCATAACTATCCTTTTGGCTCCAGCTTCATAGTATAGCCCAAGTGTAACCATGTCTCATCATTTTGTGATTCTAAATTCCTTATCAAATTATGAAATTTCTATATTGTAAATCTTAGGTTGTCTTCTCACACAAATCCAAATTCCTTACTGAGGTACCCAGGAGCCTACAAGATCAGGTTGCTGGTCTCCTTCTTGCCCTCGTCTCCTTCCATTGGTGTCTTTGAACAGTCTTCTCAATCAACACTGATTTTGCTGTTGCTTGAATTCACCAAGCAGTTTCAACTTATCATTTCTTCTTCTGGCATATTGACTCTGAGTTCTATATTTTTTCAACATCTCTAATTTTTGCCCAACTCAGAACATTTTAAGTAACAAAAAGTGAGATTTTCTTTTACTGACTTCATGAAAACTGAAGGAGCTGGTTTTGGACATTACTAGATGGTTGATTCATTCTGGTTTACTATGAAAAGGCCACTACTAGGTATCACTTAGTTTTGTAAACATGTCCCAACTGTACTAAAAGAAACAGCATCTTCTATATTTTAGAAATGAGGTAACGATGTTCATAGAAGTGAGAGAAATTTTTGTTGGTTCTTTTCTACCCACAGTTGTGCCTGTTCACCAGATCCCAGCCTTTTTTGAGAAGACAAACACCAAAGACTGGACAGTGACACCCGAGCTCATCTTGCCTGAGTCCCAGGTGAGCTGTGCAGTCCAGCCATTGAGGGCTGCCTTTCCCTACTGCCCAGGACCCACTCTGTCAGGTCATGGGCATATTAACCCCATTGTTCTCCCTGGGGAACTGGGCAACTCCTATGTTGTTGATGATCTCTTGCTTCTTTAATTTTGCACTTTAAAAAATATGATATTAATTCCTTGAGTATCCAGTATCCACTTTAAAAAATATGATATTAATTCCTTGAGTACCATGGGCCAGATGGTAGGGCTGCTTCTGTAGTGGCAAGTACTGAGCTGAAGCCCATTGTCTTCTTTAGAGCTTGTTGACATTTGAAGAAGTGGCCATGTATTTTTCCCAGGAAGAATGGGAGTTACTGGATCCCACTCAGAAGGCCCTCTACAATGATGTAATGCGAGAAAACTATGAGACTGTCATCTCTCTAGGTAAAGAATCTCCCTCTCCCATCGGGTAGAAGTTTTATAATTTGCTGTGTTCTTTGGTTAGCTGGCAATGTATTCACTTGAGAGGCTGTATTCTAGTAACTGGTCTCAACTAGATGGTATGTGGATGGGGAAAAGTATGCAGATTACCTGAGGAGCTTTCTGCTGGTGCAACCTCCAGATGCTATGTAGATTTCTTGATTTATTTTTTTCTCCTTCCCTAAATCTCTTCTCATATCTCTCACTTCTCAGTAAAGAACATTCATCCAGTAACTAAGAGGAAGGAACATACAGTCATCCTTGACTGTGATCTTGCCGTCATAACCCATTTTAATGCATCCCTGTCCTTTTGGCTCCACCTCCACAGTGTAGCCTGAGTGCAACCATGTCTCATCCCCTTGTGCTGTTAGCATCCTGGCTTAAACCAGCAGCCTGTCTAACCAGACTGACCTCAGTACCTTATGACTCGTGCCCCTGTCTCTTGCCCTCCCATACTCCAGAATATTTTAAAAACCTGATGAAATCATGACATATCCCATTTCAAACTTTACTGGAGTCCTTAGGTCCTCCAGGATCTGACTCTTCACTGTCCTGCCCTCATCTGCTGCCATTTGTGCCCTTGCTCAGTCCTCCGGAGCTTCACTGATGTTTCTGTTTCTTGTACTTGTCATGCTTGCTTCTACTTTCCTCTTTCCTCTGCCTGGCACACATTCTGGCCCATGGCAAAACTCTCACTTTTACGTTTCTGCTGCATATCGGTTTTCAAGGAGGTCTTCATAGTATCTCATCTAAGATGGCTTCGAAGAGGCAAAATCTTAAATGCTGAGTTATCTTGCTTTAGTTTTGTTCAGAAGATTCATCACGTGCTGATAGCTTTGTTTGTTTATTGCTGTTTGGTTTTCTGCTCCCACCAGAAGGTGAGCTTCCATGAGATCAGTGGGCTTGGATTAATCCCCACTATATCATTAGCCCAGAGAGAGTGTCTGGCATATTATAGCCAGTCATTACATATTGATTGACTGAGTGAGTGATGAATACTTCCCCAACCTGACAGTGTATATTTTGGAAAGTTTCATTAAGGGGATGCCTGGGTGGCTCAGTCCATTAAGTGTCTGCCTTCTGCTCAGGATCCCGTGTTCCTGGGATTGAGTCCCACATCTGGCTCCCTGCTCAGCACCGAGTCTACTTCTCCCTCTAATTCTAACTGCTGCTCCCTCTACTTGTGCTTGCTCTCTCTTTCTCTCTCTCTGTCAAATAAAACCTATTAAAAAAGAAAAATTTCACTAAGTGATTCTGGTCTGTTTCTTCCACCTGGACAAGGACCAGTGAGCTATAGGTGTGGGAGGAATGTTTCCTAGTCCATTGCATGGCGCTTAAGAGCTAAGTAAAAAGTAGGTGCACCTGGGTGGTTCGGTTGGTTAAACCTCAAACTCCTGATCTTGGCTCAGACTGAACCCTGCATCAGGCTCCATGCCCTGAGGGAAGTCTGAAGATTCTCTCCCTTGCCCTTCCCCACACTTGTGTGCTTGTGTTTTTTCGTTCTCTCTCTCTCTCTCTCTCTCTCTCAAAATAATTGAGTCCTTAAAAAAAAAAAGGTAAGTAAAAAGTTACTGTTTTCATGAGGGGAATCACTGGTGCATATGATACACTTGCAATCCACTGAACTGTATCTTGTTCTGCTAGACTTGGCTGATCCTAAGGAATTAGTAGGACTTACCTTTATTCCCTGCAGACTCTGGAATTTGGTTCCATCTTGTTCAAATATAGGGCAATCTTGGCTGCAGAAGAGGGGCACTGTGGATGGATTCCCATGCACTTTATCCTCTCCATGAATCCGGCTTAGGTTTATTTCTCCATCTCTCCATTGTGTATACAGTATAGTATAAACCCGAAACCAGATGGGAGAATCTACTTACTCATTGACCACTGTAAACTGTTCGTTGCTGCTTCTGAGATAGTATGGAGTGGGTGGACAGTTGTTGAGTTCCCAGTCCTTCACCTCCATTTTTCCATTTCACAGTGTTATTTGTGCTCCCCAAACCTAAAGCGATCTCCTGTCTAGAGCAAGGAGAAGAGCCATGGGTTCAAGGGCCCTTGGAGTTCAAGGACAATCCTGGAGAGCTGCCTACAGGTAAATATACCCTGGGAAGAGGACAAATAAATGTTCCTTGATAGCAAGTTTTGCAGGGATTTGGCATGTATAA
Organism: Nyctereutes procyonoides; assembly: GCF_905146905.1. Classification (NCBI taxonomy): domain Eukaryota; kingdom Metazoa; phylum Chordata; class Mammalia; order Carnivora; family Canidae; genus Nyctereutes; species Nyctereutes procyonoides. Next base: position 20,117 of record NW_026574975.1, on the reverse strand, counting down.
TTCTGCCTATCTAAATTTTGTAAGTCAGTAATCATTGGATTTTTCTCTCCATTCCTGTATTTTGCTCTTCCCTAAGTTGGCTGATTGTTATCTTTATTCCCAAAGGGTTAAAGCTCAAAACTGACACTGAAAACCATCAGCCTATATGTCTTTCTGACTTAGAAATACAAGCACCAGGAGACTTTGTATCAAAAAAGACCAGAGTGAAAGTTCCCCCAAAAACAACAGGCAAAGAAAATCATAGTGATACACACAGGATGGGGAAGTGGCATCAAGAGTTTCCAGTTCATCAAACAAAGGAACTTTCAATTTGGGAAGAAGAGCTGCAGAGACTTATGGATCTTCACAAGAAAGCCCGTGCAGTAGAGAAGCCTTTTACATGCCAGGAATGTAGGAAAAACTTCAGACTGACTTCTGATCTTACTAAACACAAAAAAATTCACACAGAAGTGAAGCCATATAAATGTCAACATTGTGGTAAGAGCTTTAGAGGGAAATCAGATCTTAATAAGCATGTAACAATACACCAAGGAATAAAACCGTATAAATGCTCCTGGTGTGGGAAAAGCTTCAGTCAAAATTCAAATCTCCGTACACATCAAAGAACTCACACTGGAGAGAAACCCTTTATGTGTTATATATGTGGAAAGAAATTCAGTCAGAATTCCCATCTTACTAAACATCGAAGAACCCATCTGTAGCATAAGCATGAGAACATTAGCAGGCATTCAAGCCTTCTTAAACACCAGAAGACTACCACTGAATGGAAATATATGTGATGTCCTTAGTATGGAGAAGAAAATGCAAACTTATGAAGCATAAATAATTCATCAATGGAAAATTTGGTGATATATTTCTCAGAAAGGAATCAAGGTTGACTCTTCAGGGGATGCGTTAGTTTTTTACTAATTACATTATTACTAATCTTCAGGGAATTCCTAACAAGAATGGTGTTCAAAGAGCATTCTGAGTCTGGAATGTACTATTTTGTGATTGTACTAGGCAGGTAGCAAATTCAGCTTCAAAACGCAAATACACCCATGTATTACTAATCAGTCTTCTGTGATCATGTTGGTTTTGCATTGATCTCCACATGACAGGAACATTTGTAGCATGGTCTTCCAGAACAAGAAACAATACCTGCATGTTTAATTGCATACCATTACCTTCAGGGTAGTAGGCTTACCAATTTCCAAAATCCTGTAGCACAAAAATGAGATCTGTTGTCAAGTTCTGCAAGAGTCAAATTGGATTTTTCTTCTTCTTTGTCAGTGGACAGTTTCTATAGTTAAACATCATTTGAATTCTATCATGAACAATTTAGCTCTTAAGGCCTTTTAGCACCATTTTTACAGTGATAGAATGCTATTTACCTCACCATTAGGTTATCTGCCAGAAGTAACAATGTACTAACTTAGATCTCTTATTGGTCATGATTGATAAAGGAAAATACCAAGATCACATGGAAACGGTTTGGAATTTTAGGCATGGATTATATATTACATGTAAAGAGGAATTGTTAGCAAAAAAGAAAGGTATCGCCCCCCCCTCCGCCCCAGCACACACACATACAATGTCAATCATAAATATTAGCACTTTCCTGGGCCTAAATAGAAATCGATGGAAGTTAAGGATCAAATTAGGTCTTTGCCTTTTTTTTTTTATTTTTTGCTTTTATTTATAAGAACAAAGAGAGGGTTCTGTATAGAAAGTAGAATGTGCGCTACCTCCAGGATGTGGTTTACTAGGTGTGGCAGGAGATTGGGTTCCCAAGAGGAAAAGTTTGGGAAATGATGCTGAGTGGTAGGCAAGGATGGGTGAATCTGCATTCATATTGTCTTTCACTGTAAATCATCACTAGGCAGAGTCCACCTGTGGCTGTACACAGCATTTAACAACAGCCTTAATTGGTAACTAATAGATGGCTGAACATCTCTATGGGCTGTGGATCATCTTAGGACTCTTGTCTACAACAGTGACTCAGCATGTGTTCCTATTAGAGGTTTTAGGTGGTGTCAGGAAGGGGGTTAAATGATCTCTTGCAAATACCTTATGAAAGATGAAGTTAAGGCTCAGATACAAGGAATTGTTCAAGAGCAGCGAGTCAGCTGTCCCTTAGCTGCATCAGTGAGCCCTGAAGGCAGGATTAACAGGATGTGAACGTTACCCCTGCAGGGCACTGGGTGACATTGTGTTGTATCTATTTCTAACTATAGAACATTCCTGTGGCTTGATTGGTTGCCAAAACACAGCAGTCTCCATGTTCTCTCTTTCAACTCAGGGTTATTCTAGGATAAGAGGCACCTCACAGCCTGGCCAGTGGTGGATGCTCAGCCCATGTGCATTTGTTTCCCTTTCCCCTGCTCCCCAGTGATCTGCTGGGCAGACTGCAGTAAGGAAGCAGATGTATTTATGGCACTGTAGGTGGTGATTTTGCTCAGTTGATTTAGTCCTTGGCCTCAGTACATCAGTACATTATGGTGTAAGTCACCTGAGCTGGTGCTCTCAGCAGGATTTTATTTTCTTCCCCAGATGAACTACACCAAGTATTATTTCATAAGCACAGCCAACTATGAAGCTGCCTTATACATAGCCATTGCCCATCGCCCTCATCCTTAGGCTTTGGGTACCCTGATCTCATCCCAGGATACAGGTGGACATCTTGGTGCTATGTTCAGTCGATTTCATGGGGGCCGCTTGTGTGCCCAGACACTGTTCTAGACTGAGAACATAGTAGTGAGCAAAAGAGCTAAAGATACACCCTCACAGGGCCAGTGTTCTAGTGAAGAGTAAAAGGAGTTGTTATGGTTTTCTCCTCGCAGTTGCAGACGAAGGATAGTTGTGGGTAATGGGTTGTGAGCAGAAGCCCCACTTCTGGGCTAAAGCTTTTGTTTATTGGTGCAGGACTCTGTAGTGTTCTTCCTGCATCAGTCGTGGAAGCCCTTATAGAAACGGGCCACAAAAAGTCAAAGTCGTCTGGGATCCTGAGCCCCCCACCTCCATGGAGAGCACCTGTAATGGACTTTATGGGAATGAGAAATAAACTTCTGTTAAACTACTGAGATGTTGGTGCCGTGTATTTTCGCAGCATACCCTGTCTGCCCAGGCAGAGGTGGCTATTCTACTAGAGTTCTGGAACCTTTTCTGTGTCAGTCCACGTGGACTTTGCCCTTAGAAGATATTTGCCTCCTAGATGGCCCACTGAGCTCATGTAACATGGATAGGCACGCTGAGGAACTGACAAGACTAGGCAATAGGAAAGGACTGATTTTTTACCTGAGACAAGTCCAGGTTGGTCAGTTTTTCAAGTGCATGGAGCAACCATCTATCTTTCCCTCCCTCTCTGGTTTCATTCCCCTTTCCTTGCTCTCTGTTCCTCATGCTCCACTGTCCTTGTCTATAAGATGTCTATAAGATGACCAATGGGCTAGAGAGAGGATAGGTTGCTTTTCATTCCTCCCATGAGTGCAGGAGACTTTAAGCAATCACTTGGTAATTCCCTCTTTCATAGCTTCTGTGAGTTGCCTCAAATTACACAGGACCTAGGACAGAAGCACATTTGTCTTGACTGGTGACACGAAGGTGACTGCCCTCTGGACCAAGTGGTTGGAAAGAAGGTTTTACAGGAAAGCAGGAGCAGGACATTGCAGTTGAGAAGTGAGAAGCCTCTATCGGAGTGTCTGCATAGCCAGTTACCAGCAGCAGTGTTCCACAACTCAGGATTAGGATTAGGGTTGGACATGTGCACAATGGAAGAAGGAATTTCTGTAGCTTCCTCACATGAATGAGAGCAGATTACCAAAAAAGCAACATGGAATCAAAATGTATTTATACATGGTTTAAAGAGAAAGTGTAACACATAACCCCAGGTTTAGCCTGAAACATAGGTATTAAATTTCTCAGAAATACATCCTTTATAACCAAATGATTCTAGGATAATCCAGAAGATGCTCCATTTCATATGGTTCAGATAACAGCCTTACAGTGGCTGCAAGCTTGGTTCTGAGAACTGGATTGGTGACTTGTGTTTCCCCAAGTCCTCAACCTCTTTTCTGCACTGTGCTAAGTGGCCACAGTGCAGAGACTGCCAGACCTAGAGTTCTCCCCACCATTAGACAGACATGATCTGGAACCTCACACTGATCTTGTGAACCTCCACTGCCTTTGCTGGAGGGGAAGGTCAGGAGGAGAGCTTGGAATCAAATTAAAATGCGGGGGTTGATGAGCTTTTGGAACTATGAGAAGAGTGTTTCATTCCCCTGGAGAGCAAGAATGCTAAGCACTTTTTGTTTTTGTTTTTAAGATTTTATTTATTCATGATAGTCACACACAGAGAGGCAGAGACACAGGCAGAGGGAGAAGCAGGCTCCACTCAGGGAGCCCGACGTGGGACTCGATCCTGGGTCTCTAGGACCGCGCCCTGGGCCAAAGGCAGGCGCCAAACCACCGCGCCACCCAGGGATCCCGCTAAGCACTTTTTGAAGCTTGTATTACTGCTCTTGTTCTTTCAATGAAGAGGCACTTCTGCAATATTGAGTTCTATGATCTCTTCGAAACACCCAAATTTTAAAATCCAAAGTTGCACAAGGGCTCTCTCTTCCTTTTGCTCAGGTACTGGTCATATCTGCTCTTATCCATCTGAGCACTGTATATATTTCCATCATAACATGCATTACCACTTAGAGTTGTTTGGATTGTTTACTTGTTTTGTCTGTCTTCCCCCATGTAAGCATGAGGAGCGCAGGCGCTGTGTCTCATGTAGCCTTGACTCTTCAGTGTCAAGCACAAGACTGACACATTATCATCTGTAATAAACACAGGAATGGAATATTACAAAGGGGAGAGGCTGCAATGCAATGGCCACCTGCACATTAGCTTTGGTTACTCAGAACATTGACTGGTTCAATAATCTTCCTTCTTGAGGTATCAAGTGCTTCATTGGTTGTGATGGCCATGAGTCCTAGTCTTGCTCTTTACCCAAAAAGGTAGAAGAAAAGAGCTTCAAGTCTTCTGAAAGATCACACAGAGAATTATATGTGGGGACCTATGATTATCCAAGGCTATCATTTTATCTGCATGAATGCTCAAACCCAAGGCTCAGAGATCTTCACCCTGGAATAGGAAGAGTGGATTCCATGTACACTGCCGGAATATCACCCCTGCTCAGGTTGCTCCTCCTCCTGGTAATGTCTGCTCTCTAGCATTTGCTTTACTGGTAAGAAGAACCTGAAGGATCACATAGACCTAGCAGTCTTGTAAGTATTCGAGCCTCTCCTGCCATGGAGGATGTATATAGAAGGATCTGGAAAGGACCTTAGAAATCTAGGTCCTTCAGTGTATCCCAAAATGATACTCAGAAAACACTGTCTGTGACATGTCTCTGTCTTGTCTTCTAATTGTTTGACATTGTCTTTTGCAGTGTAGAAGTTTGTAATGCTAATGAAGTCTACCTTTTCATTTATTTCTTTCATGAGCTGTATATTTAGTGTTGTATCTAAAAAGTAATCACCAAACCCAAGATCATCTAGGTTATCTCCTATATCATCTACCAGGAGTTTTATTATCATTGACATTTAGGTTTAGAATTCATTTTGAGTTAATATTCTGAACGGTGAAAATCTGTATCTTTTAAAAAAAATTTATTTATTCATGAGAGAGGTGGAGAGAGACAGGGGTGGGGAGGGAGGGAGGGAGAGGGAGAGGGAAAGGGAGAGGGAGAGGGAGAGAGAGAGAGAGAGAGAGAGAGAGGCAAAGACAGGCAGAGGGAGAAGCAGGCTCCATGCAGGGAGCCCGAGGTGGGATTTGATCCTGGATCCCAGGATCACACCCTGAGCCAGAGGAAGACACTCAACCACTGAGGCATTCAGGCTTCCCTCAATATATTTTTGAATGTTAAACCAGCCTTGCATACCTGGAATAAGTCATATTATCTAATTCTTGTTTTTTAAAAAAAAATAAGAGAGAGAGAGAGAGACTGCACATGGGGAGGAGCAGAGGGAGAGGGATAGAGGATCCAAGCAGACTCCATCCTGAGCACAGAACTCAATGCAGGGCTTGATCTCATGAGCCTGAGACCATGACCTGAGGCACAACCAAGAGTAGATGCTCTTCCAACGGCACCACCTAGGCATCCCCACCGTATATTTCTTATTATACACTGTTGGATTTGATTTGGTAGTATTTTGTTGAGGATTTTTTTTTTAATTTATGATAGTCACACACAGAGAGAGAGAGAGAGAGAGACAGAGACAGAGAGGCAGAGACACAGGCAGAGGGAGCCCGACGTGGGACTCGATCCCGGGTCTCCAGGATCACGCCCTGGGCCAAAGGAAGGTGCCAAACCGCTGCGCCACCCAGGGATCCCTGTTGAGGATTTCTGAATCGATATTCTTGAGAGATACTAATTTGTAGGTGTCTTGTAATGTTTTTTGTTTTGTTTTGTTTGTTTTTGGTGTTACGGTAATACCTCGTAGAGTTCCACTATTCCCATCCATTCCAGACACTGCTTGTCCTTTTGTTAAGGTCATCTTTCACCCCTGCAGACTCTCCAGGCCCCTGTTCCCTGACTATGTCTTTACATCTATATTTCAGTTTTAGAAGATATCCCAAAATGTCCTCTATTCTATTGCCTAGGAAGCTTTACACTTGGGGGAGTTTAGCAGATATTTGTTGACTGCCTGTTAGCATCCATTTTCCTTTCCTCTTTCCCAAAAACACTGATTCCATTTGCAGATCAGTGAGGTTCCTGACCCTGATTTCTAGGAGTGAAATGTGACCTAAGTTAATAAAGGAGGATTCCTTCCACCTCCATGGCTGGAAGGAACATGGCTCAGGTTTAGGCATATGACCTTAAGCTGATCTCATCAGGACTTTTGTTGGAAATGCTAGGACAAATCCAGCTCTGGCTGGATGATACATGTAACCCTGTGGTTGTTGGAAGTCTTTCAGAAACTGGGAGACACGGGGTCCTTAGATTGATACCAACCACCACAGGAGGCAGAGCAAGTGATAAATGGTCCTGGTAATAACACCATGGAGCGGTAGGATCAAGCATCACCTGATACCTAGAACTGCCCTTGACTCTTTAGCTACAAGAATCTTTGTTTAAGCCAGTGTAAATTGGAGTTTCTATCCTTTATAACCGAAAGAATCCTAATACATAGGAAAATAACTGTTAAATACATGTAGGAGATAAAGAATCCTCTTATATACACCTACTTGAAAATTTCCATTATAGAAATTGTCAAACATACATAAAAGTAGAGCACTATGATGAACCACTGTGTAGACTTCAACATTTTGCCAGTCACGTTTCGTTTATCCCCTCCAGTTTTTTGTTTTTATTGTTTCTTTTGTTAGGGGTATTTGTTTAGTTGTTGTGTATTTTTATTATTTTTTTAAAGATTTTTTATGCATTCATTCATGAGAGAGAGAGAGAGAGAGAGAGAGAGAGAGAGAGAGAGACACAACACAGGCAGAGGGAGAAGCAGGCTCCATGTAGGGAGCCTGATGCGGGACTTGATCCCGGGACTCCAGGACCATGCCCTGGGCTAAAGGCAGGCACTAAACTGCTGAGCCATCCAGGGATCTCCTTATTACATTTTAGAGTAATCTCTGCACCCAATGTGGGACTCAAACTCATGTCCCTGAGATCAGGAGTGGCATGCTCTACTGACTGTGCCAGCCAGGTGCCCCTTGCAAGTATTTTAAAGGAAATCTCAGACATTACAACATTTACCTATAAATAGTTTAGTTTCTAAAAGATGAACAGGTCTTGACAATCTCTATTTAAACCATCATTGAGAAACTATTCCCACTCAACAGAGGCCCTCTCTCCCACAGGAGGGAAGTTTGAGAACATGGGAGCTGCTTTTCACTTGCTCTGAGGGCAATCAGAACTTGCTTAACAACTTCCCAAGATGCCTAAGAGGACTCTCTTGGGTTCCTCTTTGTGGTATTCGATTATGAGAAAAACAGGCAACCCAAATGTATCATAATGAGAGAGGTCCTGGAGGGATGCCAGTTCCCTGTAACAATCAGCAGAGCAATTTATTAATAAAGTGAAACTACATGATCACCCTCTGCAGTTTTAACAAGCCCCAGAGTGACAGACTCACTAAGAGTTCAGTGACAACAGTTAATTGATAGTTTTCTGGAAGCCACTAAAAAGCAAAGTAATAATTGTTATCATATTCTAACGTGATTGTATAGAGCATTCTCCCAGGAGCTAACGTGCCCTTATTTACGTACCTGCGGTGGCTTTAAATTTTTGTTCTTGAAATAAAGCGTAAATATGTAAATGCTTAACTAAAATCATAGGAATTTTGTGATAATTCACTCCCTCAGCATTCCTGCTTGATAATGCTTATTTCTTTTTATTTTAAAAGGGGGGGCAAATTATATTATTATTTAAAAATTTGAGTACAACCAATTTTGTTGGCATTAAAATTAGAGGTATCTTAAATTTGAATGGATAAACCAAGAACCAGAAATTAAGCTTGGTAAAAATGGGAATTGTTTTCCAGTATAGATTAGAACGCAGAAATCAATTTAGAGAAACATAGATAAACCCCATGTTTACAATGATTGTGCCACAGATTTAAACTTCAGTAGTGCATCAGTAAAGTTTTCACATTTAGATCTTCACCTTGAGATTAGTTAGCTGTTTCTTTAAAAAAAAATCTCAGTACCTTGTGCAAATAAATCTGCCATGTGCCTTAATACTTAAAATTTCTCCATTGTATCTATCCAAAACACCTACCGTTTGGCAGGGCAAAATACATACTTTCATAACAAAACTATAATGTACCTGTTAAATATGAACAATATACACATAATACATGGTATACAGTATTTACAAAATATAAAATATAATACAAGTTGTTGGTTGTAATTTTTTCAACTCATCTTTGCACTTGTAAGTTACAAGGCATATTTTCATTTCTGTACCAGTTTTCTTTTCAAGAGTCCAAAGATTTTGAAAACCAAAAGACATTGCAATCTGAGATCTAAGTTTGAATTTTTAGGAGAGCTTTTAAGTGTACTGCCGTCAACTCCCTATTTTGGTTGGAATTTTCGATAGTGCTTCCCATCCGGTGACTAGGAAGCTTTGGAAGAACACTAGGAGAAGGTGGATCATTAAACTTTGCCCCAGCATATTTTTCCTTTTGGTTCACTTCAGTTAGAAATGCTGATTTCTTCAAATGCATATTTTCAATATTCTCAGTATTGTTAAAAGGCTTTCTTTCCTGCTTCTGAATTAAAGCAGATGAAACAGAATCCAGACAAAGTTATTTTCATTTCTTTTTGCAGAGGTGATCTTGGTTAGTGGTAAGTTATATTTGTTTTTCTGTCTGTTTATCTTTGGTTGTTCACACAAGTGTATATATACCATGAACAAAGCTGGCAGTGGGGAATGGCAATTTTCTCCGATTTTCCCATCTTTGATTTTATTTCTTTATTTTTATTTTTTATAATAAATTTATTTTTTATTGGTGTTCAATTTGCCAAAAGACAGAATAACACCCAGTGCTCATCCCTTCAAGTGCCCCCGTAAGTGCCTGCCACCGTCACCCCCACCCCCCGCCCTCCCCTCCTCCCCTTCCACCACCCCTAGTTCGTTTCCCTGAGTTAGGAGTCTCTCATGTTCTGTCTCCCTTTCTGATATTTCCTACCCATTTCTTCTCCCTTCCCCTCTAATCCTTTTCACTATTATTTATATTCCCCAAATGAATGAGAACATATAATGTTTGTCCTTCTCCGATTGACTTATTTCACTCAGCATAATACCCTCCAGTTCCATCCACGTTGAAGCAAATGGCAGGTATTTGTCATTTCTAATGGCTGAGTAATATTCCATTGTATACATAAACCACATCTTCTTTATCCATTCATCTTTCGATGGACACCAAGGCTCCTTCCACAGTTTGGCTATTGTGGACATTGCTGCTAGACACATCGGGGTGCAGGTGTCCCAGCGTTTCATTGCATCTGTATCTTTAGGGTAAATCCCCAATAGTGCAATTGCTGGGTGGTAGGGCAGATATATTTTTAACCCTTTGAGGAACCTCCACACAGTTTTCCAGAGTGTCTGCACCAGGTCACATTCCTACCAACAGTGCAAGAGGGTTCCCTTTTCCCCACATCCTCTCCAACATTTGTGGTTTCCTGCCTTGTTAATTTTCCCCATTCTCACTGGTGTGAGGTGGTATCTCCTTGTGGTTTTGATTTGTATTTCCCTGATGGCAAGTGATGCAGAGCATTTTCTCATGTGCGTGTTGGCCATGTCTATGTCTTCCTCTGTGAGATTTCTGTTCATGTCTTTTGCCCATTTCATGATTGGATTGTTTGTTTCTTTGGTGTTGAGTTTAATAAGTTCTTTATAGATCTGGGAAACTAGCCCTTTATCTGATACGTCGTTTGCAAATATCTGCTCCCATTCTGTAGGTTGTCTTTTAGTTTTGTTGACTGTATCCTTTGCTGTGCAAAAGCTTCTTATCTTGATGAAGTCCCAATAGTTCATTTTTGCTTTTGTTTCTTTTGCCTTCATGGATGTATCTTGCAAGAAGTTACTGTGGCCGAGTTCAAAAAGGGTGTCACCTGTGGTCTCCTCTAGGATTTTGATGGAATCTTGTCTCACATTTAGATCTTTCATCCATTTTGAGTTTATCTTTGTGTATGGTGCAAGAGAGTGGTCTAGTTTCATTCTTCTGCAGTGGATGTCCACATGCAGAAGAAGAAATCATACCTATTCTAGTAAAGCTGTTTGGAAAGATAGAAAGAGATGGAGTACTTCAAAATTTGTTCTATGAGGCCAGCATCACCTTGATTCCAAAACCAGACAAAGACCCCACCAAAAAGGAGAATTATAGACCAATATCCCTGATGAACATGGATGCAAAAATTCTCAACAAGATACTAGCCAATAGGATCCAATAGTACATTATGAAAATTATTCACCATGACCAAGTAAGATTTGTTCCCGGGACACAAGGCAGGTTCAACACTCATAAAACAATGTGATTCATCATATCAGCAAGAGAAAAACCAAGAACCATATGATCCTCTCATTGGATGCAGAGAAAGCATTTGACAAAATACAGCATCCATTCCTGATCAAAACTCTTCAGAGTGTAGGGATAGAGGGAACATTCCTCAACATCTTAAAAGCCATCTACAAAAAGCCCACAGCAAATATCATTCTCAATGGGGAAGCACTGGGAGCCTTTCCCCTAAGATCAGGACCAAGACAGGGATGTCCACTCTCACCACTGCCATTCAACATAGTACTGGACGTCCTAGCCTCAGCAATCAGACAACAAAAAGACATTAAAGGCATTCGAATTAGCAAAGAAGAAGTCAAACTCTCCCTCTTCGCCGATGACATGATACTCAGAAAACCCAAAAGCCTCCACCCCAAGATTGCTAGAAACCATACAGCAATTTGGCAGCGTGGCAGGATACAAAACCAATGCCCAGAAGTCAGTGGCATTTCTATACACTAACAATGAGACTGAAGAAAGAGAAATTAAGGAGTCAATCCCATTTACAATTGCACCCAAAAGCATAAGATACCCAGGAATAAACCTAACCAAAGAGGTAAAGGATCTATACCCTAAAAACTATAGAACACTTCTGAAAGAAATTGAGGAAGACACAAAGAGATGGAAAAACATTCCATGCTCATGGATTGGCAGAATTAATATTGTGAAAATGTCAATGTGACCCAGGGCAATTTACACGTTAATACAATCCCTATCAAAATACCATGGACTTTCTTCAGAGAGTTAGAACAAATTATTTTAAGATTTGTGTGGAATCAGAAAAGACCCCGAATAGCCAGGGGAATTTTAAAACAGAAAACCATAACTGGGGGCATCACAATGCCAGATTTCAGGTTGTACTACAAAGCTGTGGACATCAAGACAGTGTGGTACTGGCACAAAAACAGACCACTAGATCAATGGAAGAGAATAGAGAACCCAGAAATGGACCCTCAACTCTGTGGTCAACTAATATTTGACAAAGCAGGAAAGACTATCCACTGGAAGAAAGTCTCTTCAGTAAATGGTGCTGGGAAAATTGGCCATCTTTGATTTTAAAACCTCTCTTCTGAAGGAGGGTTGGCCGGGCGCCAGGGGCGGCAGCTGGCCAGGGAACGGGCTCGCTTCCTCAATTTGAGCTGCGGCCGCAGGACCCGGGGCCAAACTGGAGGTCCCGTCCGGGACTTCCTGCGCTCCGCTCGCCGGTCGCGGGGCCCCGCCCGCCCTCGAGGCTCCGCCAGTGCTGCTGGTACTGATGGAAGCGGCTGGGCAGCTGCCCCGCCGGGCTGACTGACCCGCACCCTCTTCTTGCGCCGCTTCTTTGGCGCTGCCAGAGAGGTGCTTCCCGCCGGAGCCAGACCGCAGTTGGACAGAGGCCCTGGGGCGCGAGGCTGCGGGGTCTGGCAGGGACCGTCTCCCCCAAGGAAGTGAGGGAGGAAGAGGGTGGCGCGCAGTGCCCGGGGTCGGGATTCGGGGTAAAGGCGGCGGGGCCGTGGTCACCATGGGGAGAGCTCTGAAGTAACCATGGGCGGAAAAGCCCAGGGGTGCAAGGCGGCCGCCCAGGATAAGTGGCTCCCTCTGCGGGACGGAGACGACGGTCACAGCTCTAGGAGGAAAGTGGCTCAGCGAGAAGAAAAGGAGGAAGAGAAGCCAGGGATTGCAGGGCGGCGGCGGCGGCTGCTGCTGCTAAGAGAGCCCGAGTGGAGAGCGGGCCATGTTTCGGGCGGTGACGGCGCAGCAACCGATAATGTTTATTTATTTCTTTTTTTAAAATTTATTTATGATAGTCACAGAGAGAGAGAGAGAGAGAGAGAGGCAGAGACATAGGCAGAGGGAGAAGCAGGCTCCATGCACCGGGAGCCCGACGTGGGATTCGATCCCGGGTCTCCAGGATCGCGCCCTGGGCCAAGGGCAGGCGCCAAACCGCTGCGCCACCCAGGGATCCCGATAATGTTTATTTCTAATTAGATCTGACCATATTTCCATAACTGCTAGGATGCAGAGTGATCTAGAAATTTAATATTCCTATTCTATTTTCTTCTCCATTTGATACTTTATTTACTCTTGATGAGGAATTTTCTTTCCTTTTCCTTTGTTGGCATCCATTCTCTCTTGATCCTCCTTCTGGAGTTATTCTAAAGTAGCTACTGTGTATTCCAAAACCCAGGGCCCTCCCTCATCGTCAAGAAATATACATTTCTGTGAAAGGTTCTTTTATGGCTGGTTAATACTTCCCATAGTTTATCATTGATAAAAGCCTACCTAACTAACCAAATGTTATTGCAACCAGAATTCCTGGTACAATAAGCTGTTTATCACCTGAAATTCCCAAGTTGACTTAAATTAACCTGCTTCCAAAACTGGTTCTGTCCTTATTTCCACATGGGGATGTTGGCTTTTTAACCTTTTTAGAAAGCTACCCACTGCGAATGTTCATTCATCCATTCAACATTGGGCAATTATTTAGCGAGCACTTTCTATGTGCCATACATTGTGTGATGTGCTGGGATTTTACATTCACAAACATTTTGTGTTTTGCTTCTAAAGAATGCTGGATTGGGGATAAAGAGGGCATCCTCTAGCCTTCTTTACAGTTATCAGCATTTGAATATGTTACTAGTATGATTACTGAATTATGGGATGCTCTGAGATTCCTTTTCAAGTTTAAGAGCATATCAGCTATCCATAAAGATGTCCTCTGCCTCCAGATCTATTTGCTCAGGCTTAACATTCCTGGAAGTCAGCAATCAGGCCAGCACACCATGAGTCACTTTGAGGAAATCAAGTATTGGCATCAGAATGCCCATATGCGATACAGCACGTTACTAGACTTGCCATGGGAATGAATACACACCTACTACCAGAGCCGTGACCTATTTTCTGTTTTCCACTCAGTAATATTTCAAGTGTGTTTCCAAGACTACCCAAGTACTGGCATTATCTTGGTGCATTTATCAAAGTCCAGAGACTTGCTGGTTCAGAATTTTTATTGGTCAGCACGCTTAGAGTAGATGAAGTTCTCAGACAGCAGGATCACAAAGACTAATAAGCTCCTAAGTTAATATATAAAACCAGGGGATCCCTGGGTGGCTCTTTGGCGCCTGCCGTTGGTCCAGGGTGCGATCCTGGAGTCCCGGGATCGAGTCCCGTGTCGGGCTCCCGGCATGGAGCCTGCTTCTCCCTCTGCCTGTGTCTCTGCCCCCGCCGTCTATGAGTGAATAATAAATAAAATCTTTAAAAAAAAAAAAAACAGAACGAGGGCAGCCCCAGTGGCTCAGCGGTTTAGAGCCACCTTCAGTCCAGGGCGTGGTCCTGGAGACCCAGGATCGAGTCCCACATCAGGCTCCCTGCATGGAGCCTGCTTCGCCCTCTGCCTGTGTCTCTGCCCCTCTCTGTGTGTCTCTCATGAATAAATAAATAAAAATATTAAAATAAATAAAGCTTAAAAAGAAAAACCAAACCCTTCTAATCCTTAAAAAAAAAAAGTCTGGTCCAAAAAAAAGCACTCTTAAGATATTTTGTCTGTGACACGGGGTGGTCCCAGCAACATTCTTTTCAACTACGTCAGCTCCTTGTCTCTGTAGGGAGAAACAGAGTCACCTGGGAGCAGATCTTTGGTCTTCTGTGACTCAAGTGCACATACCTGCTGTGGGTCATGGACCCGAGCGGCAAGGACACAAGCGAGGAGGCTAAAGAGAAACCTCCTACAGAAGGGCTCCTGTCCTTACCAGCATGCTCTGGGGTGGGCGGGGATCAAGGAGGTTGAGGCTGAGTGAAGAGGTATAGATAAAGGGTCCCTGTCCTCTGGAACAAACTTCCCGCCGCAAGTTAGGGAAGCTTGTTGAGCGATGAAGTGCAGTGGCCCTGGATCAGGTCCCACAGGAAACAGAAAAAAGCCATCCCCACAGAGAAGAAGACAAGTCCAGGCTGATGACAGGCCACCTCAGGGCCTCAGAGCGGTTCTGCAAGGTCTGGTCACCCTCACGAAGACTCTAAGTCCCTGGGGACCCAACTCACCCCAGAACTGGAGAGAACAAAAGCGTAACATGGAAGGAGAAGACGAAACTCTAAGCTGGAGCCAGTGGGGCCCTCTGCCGCAGCTGGCAGGGCCTGTCCCATCAAGGACACCATCACAGCAGCGAGCGACTGTCCCTCAGCCTGCCGGGGACCCGTGACCAGCCTCAGCACCAGCGCATGGCCAGGCCAGCCAGACCCCTCCCCCAGCCCACCCGAACACCTGGCGCTTGAAAGCAGGACTAGCCCCATCTGAACTTCATGACACCAAGGTTTCAGATCCGCGCCCCCCTTTTTTTAAAGTGACCATTCTCAAGTCTGCAATCTGGTCACTTTATATGAAGGGACTTTTATTATTATTATTTTTAAGATTTTATTTATTTATGCATGAGAGACATAAAGAGAGAGAGGCAGAGACACAGGCAGAGGGAGAAGCAGGCTCCATGCAGGGAGCCTGACGTGGGACTTGATCCTGGGTCTCCAGGGTCAAGCCCTGGGCTGAAGGTGGCGCTAAACCGCTGAGCCATCTGGGTTGCCCTCAGATCCCCTTTTTATCACCGTGCAACCCAACTGCTTTTCTTTCCAGCTCGGAACCAGCACGCTGATCAATTTCATGCTCTTTCAGATCACACACAGACATACAGAAACCCACTTCAGCTCTCACCTAGGAGGTCTGGTTTGTTTTCCTCTTTACTCAAAGCACTTTAAAAAGATTTTTATTTCGTTACCTGTAGCAGATCTTCACTGAGGACTTCTGTTTTCTCGACCCTGGGGGGCGGGGGGGTGAATCAGAAGTTCAGAGTTACAAATCCAGAAATGCAAAGCAATCCATGAAATTTACTAATTCTCATCCTGGGCAGAAATGAATGATAATGTAGGGGACAAATTCCACCAATTTTTACATCAGAGGGCTGCCTAAGCAAAACCAAAATAAAAAATGAAGGTTTGCAGAGAATAGCAACCCCAAACATGAAAAAAGGATGGAGACCAATACTGCTGTATTGAAACAAGTGTGTTACAAATCCAGGAACTATTCTCTAATACACGCTCCAGATAGTAACAACAACTGAGCATTCCCTCTTTCAGATATCTCATCCTTACTTTAAAAATAAAGTATTTTCACAGCTTTCCTCCACCTATGCCTTCTAACTACCATTAACTACCCAGACCTTTCCAGAAAGACGACCTAGTGCCCAACAATTAGCAGGGGAGCATATGGAGCTGCTGGAGCCTCTGTTGCCAGATCACAGTACTTTCTTAACAAGAGTTTCCTCTGTAGTCCAAAAGGACAGCATTGTTGCTGTACATAAACCCAGAATGACTGCAATCCAGGTGCCAGGTTGAGACTTCTGGTTAAATAGTGATTAAGGTCAGGCCCCCTGGGTGGCTCAGCAATTGAGCATTTACCTTTGGCTCAGGTTGTAATTCCAGGGTCCTGGGATTGAGTCCTACAGCAGGCTCCCCTGCTTCTCCCTTTGTCTATGCCCTGCCCCATCTCTGTGTCTCTCATAAATAAATAAAATCTTTAAAAAAAGTAAATAAATAGTGTTTGAGACCAACTCAATTATCATCCCTACCCAACTCCCACTGAAATGAACAAGGGAACTTTTAAAAGGAAAAGAACAAGTTTGTTTCAGCCCTGAACATTCGGGGAAATGGGGAAAAGAGAACACCCATTAATCAACCAGAATTTTGAAGTCTTTATAATAAGATATGTTGCAGAATGGAAGGCTGCATGATCTTGCCCATGAACGAATCCAATGCAAGGGAAGGAAGAGCCATTGGCCAGAAACTGGATGGGACTACCTAGAATGACCTCAAGACCCTGCTGAGTACAGAGCAATACCAACCAGTTGCATGATGTTGTGTCGTGCCCAAGATTGCGAATCTGAGAAACCACCAAGGAGCCTACACCAATTGCAAACACACGAGGGTTTATTAACAAGCTTAAGCTTGGGTCCAAGTAGACCCGATACAACAGAGCAGGGACTTGGACCCCAAGACTAAGAGGCATAGCAGCTTTATAGGGGCCAGTGGCCAAATGGGATTGTAACATACGCAGAAGTTGCACAGTCATGTCAGTCCACACGCAAGTGGCCAATTGAATTACATTTTACCCTATAGTGACCATTTGAACTGGCCTATCACTCTGGTCAGAACTGGCGCCCAGTTTTGGCGAGCACAAGGCGGGGTTACATTTTTAAGAGCCGATTTCCAGTAAGGGTGTGCTCAGCGGCTTGACTAGGGTGGGGCAGCACCTTAAGCAATAAGCAGGTCATGTAGGGGTCATACAGGAGGTGGCAAGTGTTAGTCCTGCTCTGCTTGTCCAGGGGTAGGGAATTTTTGTTAAATTTCCTGGGTCCCACAGTTGGTGGTGCACACCCCCGGCTCACTCTTGGACGATGGCAAGTCAGGTGAAAGCTGGCACCACCACAAAGGATTCCAATACCAGTTGTCACCGCAGCACCCTGGTTAACAGAGATGCTGATGGCAATGGCTTACACACCAGTTTCTACAGGAAACCAGAGCTCTGACCTAACTCAAATACCTCCCAGGTCCACAGGAGCAGAGCCTGGAGATGAGGTCCAGGCCCAGCTTTCAGAGAAGGCCAACTTTCAACTCTATGAACAAGTTCTGCAAGCAGCACGCCAACGGATGCCATTTCAGCCCTTGTTCAGCATACATGGTGCCAGCCATTGCTGACATGCCAAACATAAGTAGTCACGCCAGTTAGGGAAGTGGAGCAGGGCCTCAGCTGCCTAGGAGCTCAAGCAATCAGCCCCAAAAGGAACCCTGACTGTCAGCCTCACAGGGACATACCTGGCATGAGACCACCACAGCTGCACCATGACCCCTACTTAACAAGAGCCTTGTCCCTCCTCTAGCGAAACACTACCACCAGATTGTGCAACTTCTGTCTCATCTTCTCTGGAGAGGGCCCTGTATACCTCACACAGAACTCTGAAATCTCTTCCTTCTAGAAGTATAAGTATACGCAGACAAAAGTCCCCAACGCCAACTAAAATGTTCAAAGTTCAAAATAAGAGATTCAGAGCAAATTAAGTCCCTTTATGAAATAAAAATATTTTTAAACTATCACAGAAGAAGAGGAAAACCTAATTTTAAAATCCCAGTGTGGGGGCAGCTGGGTGGCTCAATGGGTTAAGTGTCTGCCTTCAGCTCAGGTCATGATCCTGGGTCCTAAGATTGAGCCTCTCACTGGGCTCCTTGCTCAGTGAGGAGTCTGCTTCTCCCTCTCCTTCTGGCCCTCCTTCCCACTTGTGTGCTCTCTCTCTCTGTCACAAATAAATAAATAAACCTTAAAAATGAAATCGAATCCCAATGTGGGCCATTAGCAAGTTATGAGAAAGCAATAGCTCGGTGGTACAGCAGAAACAACTGTGCATCTTTTCCCAGCAATCTCACATGAGAAATTTGAAATAAAAAATCAAATACAATACAAACAACTGCAAACAATTCAAATCAGGGCTTCTGGTGGGTGGCGAGGTGGGATGGGGCATGAACACAGCACTGCAATAGCCACAAAGAAAATAAAGCAAATGGGGATGCTTGGGTGGCTCAGTGGTCAACTGTCTGCCTTCAGCTCAGGGTGTGATCCCGGAGTCCCGGGATCAAGTCCCACATTAGGCTCCCTGCAGGAAGCCTGCTTCTCTCTCTGCCAATTCTCTGCCTCTCTCATGAATAAATAAATAAAATCTTAAAAAAAAAGAAAAAGAAAGACATCAAATGTGAAAACAAATCAAATACTAACTTCAGGAAAAACAAAAAGTCCATCAGAAAGAGTCATAGTACACTAGTATGCTTTGCTGCAGATAATTGGTCGGATACAATAATGTAGATATCAAACAGTAATATATCAAAAATTGTAATATAACTTGGAAGGATAAGGGAGCAGAAGCAGAGAAGAAAGTCACATAGAGCACTAAACCCTCATTTATCAGGATGGGAAGCCATAAGTAATAACTAAAACTTGGTAACTTGGAAGGATATCAGTTTACGTATTATCTCTAAGTATAGAAATGACTAAATGCGAGAATAAACAGAAATTTGAAAACAGAAATTTGAAAATAGTTGCCTCTATGGTTTGGGAATCTCAACTGGGACGATGGGATCTAGAAAGAGAACCCACTGGGATAACTCTTCTGCTATTATTTAACTTTCTAAACCATGTGTATGTGTGTGTGTGTGTGTGTGTACATATACATATATATATACACACATACACATATACATATACATAATTTCAAGTTTTAAAAAATAGTATGTTAGTTATGTTTTATAGTGACATGCTTGATATGGTTTCAAGTGAAGCATAACTTCACGTGAAGCATAACTCTAACTTAAAACAAGGGGTCTAACTGACAATCTGCACAAAAGTACAACAGAACATATAACTAAGAATGTCCAAAACACAAAACAAATCCATATATTTCCTGTCCTTTTTTCAAAATAACTCTTTAATTTAAATTTAGAAGTCAAAGGTTGTGGAAGGGGAGGTGGGCAGGGGGTTTGGGGTAACTGCATGGACAGGCACTGAGGAGGGCATTGATGGGATGAGCATTGGGTGTTATGCTATATGTTGGCAAATCAAACTTTAATAAAACTTTAATAAAAACAAACAACGACAACAATAAAATGAAAAAATAAATTTAGAGGTACTTTATCTAGAAATATATTTTTTTTATTTAGTTATGACAGTCACAGAGAGAGAGAGAGGCAGAGACACAGGCAGAGGGAGAAGCAGGCTCCATGCACCAGAAGTCCGACGTGTGATTCGATCCCGGGTCTCCAGGATCGCGCCCTGGGCCAAAGGCAGGCGCCAAACCGCTGCGCCACCCAGGGATCCCCACTTTATCTAGAAATCTATCTGGAGATGGAGATATATACATGGAACTTAAGATATGAAAATGTTAACATATTCCTTGAAAATAAGTTTATCCTATGTTTCCTGCTTTGTGGACATTCTATATTACATTGATAAAATTTAGAGAGACATCCAATGTATCTTTTTTAAAGGTTTAATTAATTAATTAATTTATT